>NC_045430.1:239209199-239509199 GCF_902635505.1 Sarcophilus harrisii
AGAGGGAGAAGGGAGAGAGGCCAAGAGAGGAGAGGAGAGAGAGCAAGAGAAAGCAAGAGAGCAAGAGAGGAGAGGAGAGAGAGAGAGAGAGAAGAGAGAGAGAGGGAGGGAGAGGGCAAGAGAGAGGAGAGGAGGGAGAGAGGGGGGAAAAGAGAGAGAGAGGGCAAGAGAGAGGAGAGAGAGGAGAAAGAGGGGAGAGAGAGAGAGAGAGAGAGAGAGAGAGAGAGAGCAAGACAGAGGAGAGGGAGAGAGAGCAAGAGAAAGCAAGAGAGCAAGAGAGGAAAGAGAGAGAGAGAGAGAGAGAGAGAGAGAGAGAGGGAGGGAGAGGGCAAGAGAGAGGAGAGGAGGGAGAGAGGGGGGAAAAGAGAGAGAGAGGGCAAGAGAGAGGAGAGAGAGAGAAAGAGGGAGAGAAAAGAGAGAGAGAGAGAGCAAGACAGAGGAGAGGAGGGAGAGGAGGGGTGGAAAAGAGAGAGAGAGAGGGCAAGAGAGAGGAGAGAGAGAGAGCAAGAGAGGAGAGAGAGCAAGAGAGAGCATGAGAGAGGAGGAGAGGAGAGAGAGAAGGGAGAGAGAGGCAAGAGAGAAGAGAGAGAGGCAAGAGAGAGAGAGACAAGAGAAAGCAAGAGACAAGGAGGAAAGAGAGAGGAGAGAGAGGAGAGAGGGCAAGAGAGAGGAGAGAGGGAAAGGAAAGAGAGGGAAGAGAGAGAGCAAGAAAGAGAGAGGAGAGAGAGAGAGAGAGAGGGCACAAGAGAAAGAGCAAGAGAAGAGAGCGAGAGAGATCACGAAAAGAGAGAGAGAGAGAGAGAGAGTGCAAGAGAGAGGAGAGAGAGCAAGAGAAAGCAAGAGAGCAAGAAAGGAAAGAGAGAGAGAGAGAGAGAGAGAGAGAGGGCAAGAGAGAGGAGGAGGGAAGAGGGGAAAAGAGGAGAAGGCAAGAGAGAGAGAGAGGGAGAGAGAGAGAGAGGAGAGAAGAGGAGAAGAAGGAAGAGGGAGGGGAAGAGAGAAAGAGAAGAAAGAGCATGAGAGGAGAGGAACAAGAGAAAGGCAAGAGAATTAGACAAGAAAGGAGAGGAGAGAAGAAAGAGAAGAGACCAAAGAGGAGAAGACAAGAGAACATGGAGGAGCAAGGAAGAGAAGAAGAGAAAACGAGGACAGAGAGAGAGGAAGGGGAAGGGGAGGGAGAGAGCAAGAAAGGAGGACCAAGAGAGAAGAGAGACAAGAGAAAGCCAAGGAGTGGAAAGAAAGGCAGGAGAAGTAAAAAAGAGGAAAAAGGGAGAGGAAAGGAAGAGAGGGAAAAAGAAGGCAAGAAAGGAGAAAAGGAAGAGAGAGAAAAAGAAAGGAAAGGAAAAGAACAAAAAGGAGGAAAAAGGCTAAGGGAAGAAGCAAAAAAAAAGAAACATAGAGACAAAGAAAGAAGAAAAGAAAGAACAAAGAGGGAGGACAAGGAACTGGGAGGAAAGAGGGAGAAAAAAAAAGGGGAGAAAGAGGGGGAAGGAAGGAAAGAGAGGAGGGGGAAAAGGGCAAAAAGGGGGAAAAAAAAAAAAGGAAAGAAAAAAAAAGAGGGGGAAAAAGAAAGGGGAAGAAAACAAGAGAAAAGAACAGAGAAAGCAAAAAAGAAACAAAAAATAGGCGAAGAAATTAACACCCAGAGGACTGCACAGTGCAATAAAAGGAAGAACACAAAAAAAAAACAGAGGGGAAGGGATCAGGAAAATAGAACAGAATTGGGGAAAGGAGGGAAGGAATGGGGGAGGGAGGAAGAGAAAGGTGCCTCATAAGATTTTAATTGCTCTTTTGTTTTATGGTTGTTTTAAATTGGCCATGGAACTCTTGTGCCTTCCCATTTCCCCCTCCCCCATTATGGTGCTGTCAGTGCCAGCAGAAAACAAAGGAATAAGTGTTTTGGGGAAAAAGCAATGCCAAGCAAATTACTTTCTTTCTGAGATTTATGTAATTGTTTTCATCATTCCTTTCCTGGTCTGCATACACTTACTGTCTCCCAAACCTTGCAGAAAATATCCTTGCTAATGTTTGAATAAGTGTCTTTTACAGCAATCTCTACCTTTTTAGGAGGCCAATTTGGATTCTATTTGAAAATTGATCATAATTCTATTTATTTAGATTATTTTTACAATAGAGTATCAAAGACCATTTAGCACTCCAGAAAAGAAATGTACACACACAGAATGGTGACTGGGATCATAGGACTTTTGAGCTAGAAAGAAGGTGGATTAGAAATAATTCATTTGTGCATGTATATCAGATTGCTTGCTGTCTTGGGGAAGGAAGGAAAGTAAGGGAGGGAGGGGGGAAAATCTGGAATTCAAAATCTTGCAAAAATGACTGTTGAAAACTATTTTTATGTGTAATAGGAAGAATAAAATACAATTGAGGAGAAAAAAGATAATTTGAACTAACAAGCTACTTTGAAAATTGAACATGAGGGAGAAGGCAATAATATAAACAGCAACAGTCAAAATAAGGCTTGGTCCTCTGATTCCAAATTCATTTATCTTTCCATTATCCTCAGATGCCTCTGTCACACTGTTTTTCACCTTTAATGATGCATTTAAATTTTGTGAATGAACATAACATTTAAAAAATGTCCTTATGGAGTTGATTTTGGTTAAGCAATTTTCACTGAAACCTTACTCTCCACTTCTAGCTTATTATCAACATAATTGCAGGATAACTAATTTGTTGATTTTGTGCTAATTAGATGAATATGATCACTTAGTGAGGACTGAAGAAGATGAATTGTTCCTTCAGTTAGTTTATTTCTATAATTTGCTCTTTAGCATAACTTATATGTGAAGATGTGGACTAACTCTTAACACGGTATCTCTGTTTGACTTGAAGAGAATTCCAAAAAACCTGAATTATCACATGTAAACTGTAAAAGCAACCCTTGACATTACCAAGATCGAAGGGGAAGAAATGAGTGTTTTTAACCTCTTCCTGCCAGTTATCATATAATTGTAAAATCAATATAGAAAATGATAGCAAACATCCCAGAGGACATAGGAACTCAGGCAAACAGTAACAGATTGTTAGCTGAAAAACAGAATTGGCAGCATAAGCACATTATTCATTGGTATGCTCCAGCAGAAACTGGGTAAGCTTTTCTTATCTCCTTTCAGTCTCACAACTGCCTTGGAAGCAGCTAGATTCCACCCTCAGAATCTTAGGTGGAAGAGCTTTTTTTTTTTTTTTTTTTTTAAAGCATTTTATTTATTTAAAACTTCTTAAATACAAAGTAAGGTGGGAGAAGAAAGTAGAAAAAGAACAAAAAGATGGAAAAAGGATAAACATGTCATTGGTATAGCAAAATATAAGAGTGTATACAAAATATGTAACAATAAATTTCCATTTCAAGAAAGTGTATATAATAATAGAATACATTGTATTCAGAACTGTCCATCTTTTCTTTGTTTCCTTATAGATTTTCTCTTGTTTTATGCCGGGCACTTTTAACTTTATACTTTTGGAAGAACTTTTAGAGGGCAACAATTTTGACATATCAAAATAAAACTCCTCTTCAATATACCTGACAAGAATTTCCTTTGAAAACCTCCAAGGAGGTGGAGCTCACTACTCCCTGAAGTCCCTTCCCCTTTTGGATAGCTCAAAATGTTAGGCAATATTCCTTATGGATTGCTCTTAGTTCCTTTTTCTGTAGCCAACAAGGTCAAGTCAAACATCTTTTTCACGTGACAGCCTTTCAAATGGTGTCCTTGAAGTTAGCTGCCATATCCTCCCTAAACCCTTTCTTCTCAGTTCCTTCAATGTAGCTTCAGATGAGATGATCCCAAAGCCTTTCATTGCTCTGGTCCCCTTCCTCTGGATATTCTTTCCAACTTTATTTCCTAGCTTTTGAGAGGAATTTTTGGTCACAGCAATTTTGAGCATCAGGGTTTGGAATTCACCTTGATGACAGGTGTACTTGTACCAACACAATTATGACTCTTTGAAATATCTGGATTCTCCTCCCATCACAATACAGAAGTACCTTATTCCCCAGGTAGCTCATGGTTGTTACAGTAGTTGGGAAGGGAGATTTTCTCCTTTCTTGCAGGCAGCCAAGCTCTCCCTTGGCTATAGTTAATTCTTGGAGGGATATGTTTCTGGTGTGCTGAGTCCCTATAGAAACAATGAAAATTGAAATATGATTTCCTAGCCTGTCCCTCACAAGACATTAAAACTCATAAAGTAGTACTGTTTTAGTTATTCATGTTTCAACATTTTAAGGATATGTGGTTTTTGTTAGGATACAAACCTATTTTCTCCATTTATTTGGGTGGCAACCCTAGTACGGTATATGGCCTTGAACATTTTTGGTTATATTACACATTGAATGGGCAATTATAAGCTCCTTTTACTATGTAGTTCACTTGGAAAATTTGGCTGGGGTCCTGAACTTTTGGAACACAAACTTGATAAATTATAAACTGTCTGCAATTTTAGAGTGCCACTTTCCCATTAGTTGAGAGAGATCTGTAGATACAAAAACAGGCATTAAAAAAAAAGATGAAGAAGAGGAAAGGTAAAAAAGGAACAATTGTTAGACTGAATAATCATATTCACTGTATGATAATTTATTACCAAATATTATACCATACAGTGTTGTTGTTGCTACATACTACGTTATACAATTCACAAAAAGACTTTTAGGATTAATATAAAAAGCGATCAAAAAGAGTAATTTTTCTTGGCAGTTAGAATGAGTTGAATACAACTTGAGTGCTGAATTTAGATTTAACTTTTCTGGTAGTTTATTTAAATATGGGAAATTGTCATATTTTATTATTCTTGATTATAATCATCTATGATTGCATATGTTTTCTTTTATCAGAGTTAAACTTTTTCTTGGAACTGGATTCCAAGAAGAATATTCTTATATAGAGGCATTAAGTAATATAATTTCTTTCAACCACAGTTCTATAGAAGGTCTAAAAATGTTTCTTACATCTTCTGGTATCAATATTCTGAAGAAGCACTTCACTTCAGTGAAGTTATTTCTATCAGGTACTAAGGGAACCTGTTCTAAAGTCATTTATTTCTGATGTTGTCAGAGAATAAAGTTCTAGGGATTTAAAGAAATGAATGATGTGTTTATTAAATGGTCTCTTTCAAATATTAAAATTCTCATTCAAGCCTTTGGCAAGAATTAGATCGCCACCAAGCAATTTATAGCTGAATTCTCTGAGATGCACTCAATTGACCAGGTTATGGTGACACATATCTATATTCTCTGCAACTGGGGAGACTGGAGTTGATTGTTCACTTGAGATAGAGAATTCTGGCTGCAATGGAATTAAAGGCATGCCATCAAGTTGCCTAGGGAGGGCTGGTCTACATCAATAACATATTGATCATTTTGGGGATCAGGCTGTGAGTGGCTATAGAAAATTTCTGGGAGAGAAAGAGAGATATAATCTTTCTCTTTTTTAAAAAGTGCACTAAAAATCCCAGATGCTGTTACTGCTGTTGTTGTTTGTCGTCCTTTCTGGAAGAGGACCATGTTATCAGGGAGGTGATGCCATGAACATGCAAGTAAATTGGATTGAAGTGAGAAAGGGCTACACAAATCACCAGATTCACTTTCTCCTCTGAAACCATCTGGGTCTAGTAGCAAGATATAGATCAAGACAAGTGGAGATGGCCCTTCTTAGTAAACACATCTGATGTATTGTATTCAAGGATGATCACCACATTAAGCATAGGCCCAAGATGGCCTTCATAAAATATCTTTTACAGAAACTGTGGTTGTTTAGCCTGAAGAAAGACAAAGAAGGCAAGCATGATTTTTTGTTTGTTTGTTTTTAACTATTTGAAGAGTGAAACTAGGGAAGCAGAAACACTTATTCCTCTAGGACTCAGAAGAGAGCATAGACAATGGATGAAATAAGCCTAATAGTTTCCTCATCTAGAAGTCACTGTCCAAATGAAATCAGAGTTCCTAATATCAATAAAGACAAAACATGAACACTTTTCTTGGAGAAGATTTTATTCAAAGTCAGATTCCAGAAGTTTATATCTAGAAGACCCTTAAATTTTCTTAGTCTCCATTTCCTCATCTGTGAAATGGGGATACGTTTCAGATATTGAGTTGTTATTGAAAAAGTAGCCTAGAGGCAGCTAGATGGAGTAGTGGATAGCCCACCAGCCCTGAAGTCAGGAGGAGAAGAGTTCAAATCTAGCCCCAGACACTTCACACTTCCTAGCTATGTGACTCTGGGCAAGTCACTTAACCCCAATTTTCTCACCAGAAAAAAAAAATTAAAGAAAAAAAAAAAGAAAAAGTATCCCATATTCTCTTAATCCTAAAAGTATGGGAGACAAATTTTTTGTGAAGAATAAAGAAGTTAACTCGTAATTTTTGCTCAGATAAGGGCTGCCTCAGACCCAGGCCATAAAAGGTACTTGTAGATAGAGTCAACATTTTCCATAAAAATGAGCTGGTGGTGAGGTAAGGCAATAATTGAGGCTCTGGACTTGGGAATCAGGATGGCCTGAAATCAAACCTTAACTTAAACACTTAACTAACTGTGTGATCCTGGGCAAATCACTTGACTTTAGTGCTTCAGTTTCCCCATATATAAAATGAAGAGGTTGAATTCAGTGCCTTCCTATGCCAGTGGCACAGTATAGAAAAAGCTGGACTTGGAATCAGGGAGATATGAGTTCAAAGACGAGGTCAAATCTGTTCTCAGAAATTTACTAGCTTTATTAACCTGGTTAAGTCTATAATCTTTGTCAGCCACATTTTCATCAGTTTTAAAATAAGATAATTATAGCACACAGTATTGTTATGAGAATAAAATGAGATAATACTTGTAAAGAGCTTTGCAAATCTTAATGCACTATGTAAATATAAATCATCAACATTCTCTTTTAAAGTCCTTTCTCATTCTAACTCAATGATCTTATGAATCTTTGCTTCCGCATTTTGAATAAGTAGTTGGATAAAATCCTGAGTTCTGCATCATGGAACAGGAAAATGCAATTTTGGTCTGACATATTCTAAAAAATAAGTATCATGGGCAATTAATGCTGTTGGTCATTAAAAAAAAATCTCAATATGATCCCGTAGAATAACTGATTTTGAGTAATAATTATGACAATAATGTTTGTGTAAGACTATAAGATTTGCAAAGCAGCTTTATACATATAGTCTCTTTGTCCATTCAGTGGCTATGGGAGGTTATTATTCTCATTTCAAAAATGAGGAAATTGTGGTGAATGGGTCCAGTTGAGCTGTAATTTGATGGGCTTCTTAGAATAAGTTAGCTATAAAGTATATCCCATTTCAAAGTAATTAAAAGAAGAATTATTTAATATTATCCATTTGAATGGTGGGGATAGTTGTCCACATGTGAGTTTTGTTTTCATTTAAATAATGTTTTAGCTGGGGGCAGGGACTGGGGAGACAGCAATAAATATGGCTTCCCAGCTTCTTCTTTTTTTTGGTAGCAAAAAGACCCATCTCTTAAATGTATCAGTGATGTTTAAACAATTTCCCCTGTTTTTTGGGGGGGGTTCTAGTGAGGCAACAAATTGTTACCTTTTTTAGGTCTATTCTATAGTACTGTTGAGTGTTACAATCTACTGACTGAGCAAAGAAGAGAGATAAGAAATTGGGAGGAAGTCTGACTCATCCCATGCTGATTTTGTAAATTTGTTAGATAAATTCTCATGGTTTTGTCTAGACTTCAAGTGTTCTTCTCATAGAGGGTGAACATTAGCTCATAAAGGAAATGGAAAAACAAAGATTAAAGGTGCCATTAATTTGCTCACAATTATATTTCTGATTTAATTCATTTCTTCTGAGCCAGTCACCAGACTCAAGGGTGTGCAAAAGATGCAGCAAGTGGACAATATTCACTCAAAATTTTGTTTAGTATTATATGTAATGGGGTCTTCAGCATCCTTGGGATAGACCAGTAGGTCTTTGGTACAGGTTAGAACAGGCTCTAAAATAGCTTCTCCAATTTTAGTGTGGGGTAGTCCTTGAAAAAGATCAGTTGCCATGCTGGTGTAAGGATTTGATTCTAGTGTGGGATATGTGTCATGCTGTGTTTAAATTCTATTTGATTTTGCTTGGGTTTTAAATTTTATTTATTTTACCATGCTGTGCAAGAATTGGTTGGAAGAAATGGGGAAGTTTAGGTTGATGAAGAAAAGATTTGAGGGTATTTGGTATGATACACAGAGTTCTGGGCCTAGTAAGAAAGACCAGAGTTCAAATCTTTCCTCAAATACTTACTAGCTGCTTGGCTCTTGGTATATCATCTAACCCCTTAATTTCCCTATTTGCAAAGTGAAGAAAAAAAAAATACACCTACTTCCAAGGGTGGTTCTTTGTATATAGTATGTGCTTAATAAATGCTTTTTTCATCATTCCTTGAAAATGTTTTGCAAACCTTAAAGCACATTATACATAGTATTATTAATATTATTGTTATTATTATAATCAGTAAATTTATTTTTCTTGGCCACAGAAGGCCCAGCTAAGAATGAGAGATAGAAGTTGCAGATAGGCCAATTTAAGTGTCTTATAAAGAAGTCCTTTATATTTCTTGCAGATAATATCCAAAAGCAAAATTGGTTGATTCCGAAGATTGTTGTTTCTTTCTCACTAGAGAAATTCAAGTAAAGGCTAGATGACCATTTGTTGGAATAGGTTATAAAGAAAAGTATAAGTTGGCCTACATGGCCAGTCACCTGTAAGTTTCTATGATTCTGTGACAACAGATATGGTTTATTACCAGGCCTGTCACTGTTGCCTTTCCATTTTGGCGTGACTTGTTAGATCATCTCCACATCCCAGTTAGAGAAAAAAAGCAAGTATGATATTTGAAGGATGTCTAACAGACTAAACTAGGGTGAGAGATTTACTTAGTGAAAATAAACAAGTCAAGTGTTTGAATTCATCCTGTGGAAAGAAGCCAAACCTGGAGAATTAATTAGAGTAAGTAATTTGGCCCACCATTCAATATGTGATCTAAAAAATAATCAGTCATCACAAAAGCCTCAGGAGACCTTTTCATCTTTAGTATTTGAGTATATATTTTAAAGTGGGAAAACAAATAAGATCCTAGCTAGAGAGGCTAGTAGTGTTTACAAAATACAGAAGAAACATTTTTAGAATGGCATCATTGAGTTAAATCATTTTGTCAACAATCAGCAGTAGTTTATTAAAGGATCTATTATTAAGTTCCAAACACTGTGCTAGACTCTTGGGATACAAAGACAAAATGGAAATAGCTCCTGCCTTCAAGAAACATATTCTATCATGATAAACAACACCTATATTTGTGAGAGAAGTTAGGGTTTTCTCCAAGGAAGGATTGACAACTACACTTATTACTTTAGGGTCCTAGAGATAATACTTGTGGATGATTGCTCTTGTCAGCCCTACAGATCATGACCCCTACTTATATATTACCATAAATAATGAACTATCAATATTCAACATTAATGAAAACATTTACTGAAAATGCAAATCAAATACATACTATTTATATAACATCCAATTCATATACCTGAATCAAACTCTCTCACCAAAGCTCATGGTAGTGTATATGATGAAAATAAGTTCTCTCTAAGGAATAACATATATTTGGAGTATATGTGTCATGGGGAACTCACAGCACTGAAACTATCAAATTCAATAGCCTCTTTTGGTCTCAGAAATTATCCCATAAAAATTCCTTGATAGTTTCTGTGTGAACAAATATTTCCGCTGCTAAACTGAGCTAATCTACAATATGATAGACTAGATATAACATCTCAGCTGAATTATATTTGATCCACGAGGATTCTACTCCGATGCTCCTGAATTATTATGAAATGAATCAATTAAAAAGCATGTATTAAGTACTTAACTATGTAACTTGTATTGATCTGATCAGTAGGACACACTGACTTAACTCTAACATGGATATGTCATTTTGGACTTCTTTGAGAATGAAGGACAACAAACCATATACCAAGCATTATACTAGATACAGGAAATACAAATGTAAGCAAGCCTATCAATCCTGCTTGGAAGGAACTTAAATTCTAAGTGGGAAGACAACACATAAAAAAGGGCTTAAACATTCTTTTAAAAGATTATATATGTGGATGTTCATCCACACACTTCAATTAATCTTTAAGAGCAAAACTTAGGTACTACTAACATTTTTCATTAATTTCATTCATTTTTTCATTAATTCAAATATGGAATTTTTGGAAAATGGAATAGAATGAATGGAATTGAAAAAATGGAATGGAATGGAAAAAAAGTAGCCGATATACAAAATAGTGAACTTATATTACACATGGACACACAAGGCCATATCCTCTTCTGAAGTTTCTTTTTCTCTCTCCTGTACTATCCGCCCCTCCCCCCCTTTTTTTTGATATCATCTTGTAAATGTTTTCTTTTATCTTCCTGAGATAGGAGTAATGGAAAGCAAGTTTTGCTAGCAAGGTCAGAATCTTTGTAGACTTAGTAATTTTTTGAAAACTTTTTGCAAAGTTGACAAAAATATATTTCTTGATTTTCCTTATACATTTGTGAGACAGATATAAAATTACTTCCTATGTCCTTTTTAATTTAAGATTATATTTAGTAATGAAGTAAATGACAGAAGGCATCTGGTGATTGGTAAGTAGACTGTTGAAGTATTTGAAAATAATGTCATACAAGGAATACTAAAGGGAAGTAGCAGCATTTATTAAAAAAAAAAATCATTTCTCCTTCTTTCCTCTGTTCCTGCCATCATTCTGATGTAGATCCTTATCACTTCACATGTGGAATATGGCAATAACCTATTAGCTAATTTCCTTTCTAAAGTCTTCCCCCACTTTAGGAAAATCTTCCACTCAACTATGAAAGTCTCCTCTATCTCTCATCCCTACATAAATTGTTATCCAGTAGGACTAGAATAGGAATAGTGGGCTGGATTGTTATAAAATAATGAGTCCTCCTTTTTAAATGACCAAGCATAGACATTTTTCAGAGATGATTGTAGGAGGGATTTATTGAATGGAGATTGTACTAAATGACCCTGAAGGTGCCTTCCTATTTTGGCATCTACTTATTAAGCTTTTATATTGTAAAATTTACATTTTACATTTTATTTTAAAAAAAACCTAAAAACTTTATATATGGATGATTATTGAAAGTCTTTGCACTAGTTTCAAGGTTAACTACATTTAAGAAATGGATCCATTTCTTTCTTTAAAATATCTTGAGGGAAAGATAATATCTTTTCTTTTTTAGGGCTCACATTTCAATTTTTATCAAAATTAACTTATTCACTTAAAGAAAATGGTTTTAGGAATGCAGGCTAACAGGAAAATATTTATTAATTTGATTACTGGAAATTTTACTATTTTGATATAATAATTTTTCTCCTTATAACATTTGTCAAAGTTTGTATTCAAATATGTTTAAAGCATTGCTTTTGTTTATCTATATTTAATCTTTATCGGATTGCTGCTATCTTGGGGAGTGGGAAAGTGAAGAACGGAGAAAAATTTGAAACACAAAGTCTTACAAAAAAGATAGTTTTTAAAGACTATCTTTACATATATTTGGAAAAATAAAATACTATTAAAAATAGAAAAAAATTATGTTCAAGCATATTCTTGTTATTTACAAAGAATAGCTGATTGTATTGAGGTGCTACAACTTTGTGTTGAATGGTCTTCCCTTTATCTTGTTTCTTATTTTTAAAACAGCCAAAAAGAGAATTCAAAATTTCTCAGTGTTCTTTTAATAAAACAAACTTTCAAATGAAGGCACCAGAGTTTACTTTTCAAGAGATAATAGGACATAGAAGATAAGGGCTTAAAGCAATCAGTTCTAAATAAATATGAATCTAATGAAAATAATCTTATTCTATCCCTGGATTTGTAAAAGAATATATTGTACAAATAATGCAGATCTAACTCAAATATGTAAGAGATATCTAATTTCCTTTTGGCAAAGAAATAAGAAAGGGAAAATTATCTGGGCAATAATTATATTATATGTAGTACAATAAGTTATTAACTAGCTAATTATACTATGATGATTAATAAGCATCATTATCACTTGTATGTACTTTAAGGCTTACAAACTACTTTCCTAATAAGAACCCTGTTTTGTAAGTAATATTGAAACTTTCATTTTTGTAAGACTCCAAAAGTAACCTCTTCTTTCACAGAGGAGGAAACAAGACACAGAGAAGCAAAATGTCTCAGGCAAATAATTAGTCAACTAATTACTTTTAGAGTCAGGATTTAAGGCCAAGTCTCTCTTAATTCCCAGTCTATTGTTCTTTCTGAATCAAGCAGAAAGTTAGAAAGTACATTAGTAAGTTTTGACTATGTTCCAGAATCTGTGCACACTTATGTTTATGCACAGTAAAAAGTGCTGAGGATGTAAAGATAACCAACAAGTCAGTATCTCCGTTCAAGAAGCTTACATTCTAATGGAAGGAGACTATACAGAAAGGAGAGCTAGAAAGCTTCTGAGGCATTTGCTGTTGAGGTGATAGAGAGCAAAGCAAGACCTTTAACTCCCAAGTGAGGGTGGGAATAAGAATAGAGGGGGTGAAAAAAGGAAGGAGAATTATTCCTTAAATTAGGTTTCCAGAGGGGTTTAGTATCATTCATCCCTGTGTTTTGTTATGAATGTAAGGAATGATAATAATAATATGCTTTATATTACACTTTGGGGTTTTACAAAGCAGAAAGAAGTAGTTATATAATTAAGTAGAAATTAGACAGAATAAATTCTAAAGTATCTATCTTCAGGAAATAATCAGAGAGCCAGTTAAGCCTTTGGATTCATTTTCCTTAAATCCTATGTCTGTTTGTATCTGTTTTACAATAGGCTCATACAAATGAAGCTCTGCCTAGAGGCAGTGAATGTGACTTTTTTTTCCCTTCCCTTTTCAGAATGATTTTCATAATGCTGCTGAAGATGTAAGGAAACTAAAAACAAGGCCAAATGATGAAGAACTCAAAGACCTTTATGGACTCTACAAACAATCAATTGTTGGAGACATTGACATTGGTACAATATCTACACATTTTGTAATTGGGCAACAAATTGGGATTTTGAACATTTATGATGCCATCTAATAAAAATGTGAAATTTAACAAAAACCTGTTTCTTTTGGCAGAGTGTCCAGGAATGCTCGATTTAAAGGGCAAAGCCAAATGGGAAGCATGGAACCTCCAAAAAGGTGTTTAATTGTTGAATTGGGTAACATATATTTCTTGCTTGCTATGCCAGAAGATTAGCAAACACAACCTGTTTTTTTCCTTTTCAGGTCTGTCAAAAGAAGATGCCATGAGTGCCTATATTTCTAAAGCAAAAGAGCTGATAGAAAAATATGGGATCTAGAATAGTGTTCTTTTTCATCATGAAACTTTCCTAGGACATAAAATAAACTAATATTTAAGGGAAAAGGTAATATTATTAACTCCATGTTTCACCTCACTCCTTAATATGAATTAAAATAGTGAACTATAATATGCAGAAGAAACTTGAATAAATTTTTACTTTCTTTAACTCTACAGAATTTTGTGGATTGTTTTTGTTTTTTTTAGAAAAAAATAAATGATTAGTGTGTGTGAAGACTGAACAAAAATGAGAAAGTAGTTTCATGCTTACCTGGTCTGAAAACATGACACTTCTGTTTATATACTCTTATTTTAAAGTAAATCCTCTAGAAACTGCTACACTAAAAATGCTTCACAATAGAAGATTTCTGTTAAAAAGCAGATGGAATGCAATTTAAGGCTACAAGTAGAAGAAAGAGGTGATAGCTTCAGAATAAAGTTTTCAGAATAAAGAGGTGATAGTTCTATAATATTACACTATACTCAAATCTTATCTGGCAGACCATACTCAATTCTGCAAATGGATGTTAATAAGTTAAGAGTCCCTAAAATGATCACAGATGGCGAAGGGCCTTGAATCAATAACATGTGAGGATCTCTTGAAGGAACTGGGTACATTTAGTCTAAAGAAGATAAAATTTGGGGTGAATGCAGGATTCTAAATTTAGAACTAGATAAGATCATCTTATTAGCCAATAAGCTCAAATTTCTAATTGAGTAAATGAGGGCAAAAAAATATTACATGGTCTCCCCAGGCTCATGCTACTTGGCATCTGTCGGAATACACGGAATACCCGATAATGGCTGCTGGAGATCCAACCCAGATGTGCAGAATGTATCTCCTCTTGTGAGAGGATGATACAAGGAGACTGAGAGGTAGTTGCTGTTCTCTGACCTCTCTGACTGAGAGGCCGTTGTGTTTTCTGACCTCTCTCCTTTTCCCTCCGCCTCCAATTTATCTCATTCTCAGTCCACAACACTTGTATCAGCAAAGGCTGCCTTGCAGCTCTTTCAGGTATTGTGATCCACAGCTGTGGAGGCTCTTGAAGAATTGACCTGTCCCTTAACAGGTGTCAGGGATGGAAATTTCTCTATGGCAATCTATGCACTGTAGGTCTTTTATTATTATGGCATATACTGACTTTAACCAGTATTGGGCAAAAGACACAGTTGGTAATGTAAATTATTTTTGTTAGGTCCTATTACTGAGGAAAGTTCTCCAAACAAGATCAGTTTAAGGGTTAAGAGATGACACATATTTGAAATTCCATATAATTTGTTGTTTATTTAAACCCATAACACCAAAATTCAAAACCAAGTTAAAATTCAAAGCCAAAATACAATTCTGTGGCTTTTATAACATAATCATATAATATAAATATGGAAATAAAATAATAAAAATCTGATTTGTTTTATTTATATTTTTATTAGTTTTAAGTTTTTCCCAATAAATGTAATAGCAATTCTTTTCAAACAAAAAAAAATTTCTGATTGGATTATTATCAAATCCTAATAAGTAAATCAACATTTCAATTTAATTTGATAATTTTTTTTATTAGCTCTATGCTGAGCAGTATTGTAATGGTTATAATCTACTTTGACAAGCCACTTAATTGTAAATATATTTTCTTTCTTCTCAGTTCTAGTTTACCTAAAAGAAGGAGGGAGGGTATAAGAAAATTGACCCTAAATATATTAATGGTAAAAAAAAGTACTCTGGAGTGATATAGGGAGTACCTCTTCCAGGTAAGAAGAGCTGGGTTTTCATTTCACCTCTGACATTAGCTGTGTGATCAAAGGCAAGTCACTTAATTACTGTGCCCCTCAAATAATTCCTGGACCTTAGACATGAATTGTTTTGATCTCTTGGTAGAGAACATTCTCATACCAAGAATTTCTCAGAAGTATGAAATCACAGAAGGTTTGTGAATTTTTGTGTTAATGGAAACATGGATAAATTCATCTCAATCATTTCTTCAACATTATTTCCATAGGCTAAATAATGGGAAAAGTACACTCATGTTTTATCATTTGGTATAAACCTACAAATGAGAGCATTCAAATGATCCTAATATAAAGAGAAACAAAACAGTTCTGCTGTCAAGTATATTACTTATTTGTTTGGAAGGATCCAAGATTTTTTTTTTTTTTTTGGCATATGACAAGAAAGATATTTAGTTTTAACAAGTTATCCTGACAAATTTTTTTGGAAGCATAGCATTCAGCCTATTGATAAATAAGACTGGAATGCACTAAAAGTATACAATTACTTTGACTGCCTTAAATTCCATGGAAATGGTGTAATTTATCTACTAACAATTGAAACTCCAAGCATTAGGAAATATATGACACTTGAAGGCATTTAGTCATGTAGTTTATGATGAAAGTCTCATTGGAAGGGTTAGTGAGATAAAAGTGATCTCCAGGAAGCTTGTAACTATTCACACTCCCACTGGTTAGGTCCTTCCAGGCTAAAAAATAAACAAAACAATATAGACTTTTAATAATACCCCAAAAGGCTTACTCCCATATATTATTATCTTAAGATCTCTTTGGACAGCCTGAGTGCTTTTTTGTATCCTTTTAACGTTAGGGGAATGCAATTCCTCAGGACAGTGGGTAGAGTATGGGGCAAATTTATTTGAGAACATGCACAAGTGTCTAGACAGGAGCACATGGGCCACAATGACCTGAGTCATTGGAAGGAATGTCCACATAATGAACTGATAGATCCATTGGAGTAAAAGATTCCTTCCCATGGGGCAGGCTTCTGTGAGGTATTTTTTGTTCCTTATATCTTGTCTCTCCTCTTACTTGAAGGCCTATTGATACAATAAGTTTATTTTGCATGTATATTGGACCCTCTCCATTTAAACCAAACAATATCTGGTTGACTTCTCTCCATGAACATGTAACATTTAGCTAAATACAAAAAAAGTCATTAAGAATAGCTCATCTGGGGCAGTTAGGTGGTGCAGTAGATGAAGAACCAGCCCTGAATTCAGGAGGACCCGAGTTCAAATCTGGTCTCAGACACTTAACACTTCTTAGCTATGTGACCCTGGGCAAGTCACTTAACCCCAATTGCTTCATAAAAAAAAAAAAAAAAAAAAAAAAAGACTACTTCACCTTCTATTTCACTTGCTTTCTCTTCAGTCCCAGAAAAACATGTAATATCACAAGAAAGAGTCTTTGCTGGTTTGACAAAGCTGTGGATAGAAAAATACCATTTAATTTTTCCTAAATATTCAAGATTTCATAATCTCTTTGTTGTTATAGTAGTGATGTACAAATGATTTATCTCCTTTCTTCTCCCCCGCTTCATTTCCCTCATCCTTGAGAAATTAAGCAATACCAATCATTCAATCAGCATTTAGTGCCTACTATGTGTCAGGCATTGTGCTACTAAGTACTTAATGAAAATGTTTTCACTGGGCAGATGATGAGTTTCTATTCATGATCTACTCAAGTAGTACTACTGTAAAGAGTCCTAGTGACTGACTATGAATCCACCTTGGTCTTGGTTTTGAGCTGCTTCCATGAATCTAGAACTTCAGAAAGGCAATAGTAGTCTTTGCATAAAGTATACAGTTGGAGGTCAAATGTAGAGCTTCCACTGCAACGAGGTGATATACCTTTTCTTTTATTAGCCAGTGCCACAGTGATGTCTCCCTCACCACTTGCTTTCAACAGAGAGCAATAGTAGTCCTGAATAAAAGTTATAAAGATTGGGTGGTGGGATTTCAGATTTAGGCTCAGTTATTTCACTGGCTATTTGAAGTCCAGTAAATTCAATCCTTGATAAGCTTAGTATATACAGTTGGGATATACATAGTAGATGCTATGGGGGATATAAGAAAAACATAAGGCTTAGTCCCTAGCTTCAAAGAGCTTACATTCTTCATTAGGGAGAGAAAAAAATATATCATTATATCAAACTGGGGGGGAAATTGTACTATATTACTACAATTGTTAAATAAAATGTGTTGAATACACATTACAAACTATAGGAAATCAGAATAGCAAAAGATCATTTGGGAGCTGACAATGCTGATCAGAGGCAGCTTCATGGACTAGGTAGGGCTTCAATCCACTTAGAAAAATAAAGATATTTCGCAGAACAGATAAATGGTGACATGCTATGAAACGATGAGGCAGGTGTGAGAATAAAACATAAAAAAGAGATGAAATCAGGCTCCTTTGCTATGAAGAATTTTACCACTGGGAACCAGATTAAATGAACATATTTGATTACGTTTAATTTTAAATTTCTTTTTATTGACAAATTTTGTTTTAATAATTCAAACAAAACTCCCAAATGTTTACCCAAATAATACCCAAAGCCAGTTCAGTAAACTTACATATGAGTGACTACAATTGTTGTAGAGGTAACCAATCCTACATTTCGGTTGCCTTCTTTTGCTAGAAGAGTCATGAAGTGTAATTGATAGAAGCCCAACCTTGGGTAAGATGACCTTGGTTCAAGCCTGCCTCTGGAAAGTACCAGTGACATGACCCTACTAAGTCATTTAAGCTCTCGGTGTAGTCAAGGATTGTGAGTTATAGATCTACCAAACTGAAATCACAGGTTTCAATGAACAGAAGGAAGCATTGGTGTACACTTTAAAGCACCTATTATGTGCCAGACACTTGAAGAAGCAAATGAATCAATCCTTGCTATTGAGAAGCTTATATTGTCCAATTTTATTAGCTTTCTTCCTTTTCAAAATTGTTTTCATTTATATAGCTTTAATAATTACATTTATAAAGGAATGTGTATATGTGTTGTTCTTTTGACTCTACTCTGTTCCACAATGGAAGATGGAAGAAAATGAAGTAGCTACATGTTAGGGTAGTTCCAGAACATATTCTCTCTTGGATAATTGTTTGGAAATAGCAGAGGCTGCATAATGTAGTGGGAAGAAGCAGTGAACTTGAAGTCAAAAGTTTGGTTTCTACTGACTTGGTGCTGCCTTTGGGAATGGTCCTTAAGCCCTTTGCCTCACTTTCCTAATTTGTAAAAGTGAGGAATTTGGAAGAGATGGCTTTTAAGATTCCCTTTACCAATCAGAGTTTAAGAGAACCAATTCTGACTTTTTGCTCTGTGATTCTTACTAGGTTCAGGTCTATCAAATAATGGTACTGTGAGATCCTGGTGTCCAAAATGTTAGTCAACAGAAACTGGCCCTCCTAAAGCCTCCATGAATACCATACATGGTTTTTTTCTTTCAAAGAATAGTTGATAGAGATAAAGTTTCTTTCTCCCTCTCCTTTCTGCCCTCTCCTTTTCTCTTTCGTTCTCCCTCTCCTCCTCTCTCCCTTACTTTCCCCTTTCTCCCTCTTTACCCCTTTTTCTTTTACTTACGTGAAATTTTGCAGAAGGTGAACATCTGCTTTAAAAATAGGAAGAAATATTTCCAAAAGTTCTTTGTTTTCAAGAATCATCTTGGGAGTGCCACCAGCATTCACGATAAACTGGAGAATTTGTTCTTCTGACATACTGAAAACACTTGGATAGCTTGAAAATTTGTTTTTCTTAAAATATTAAATAAAGTTAGTATACTATGTCATTAACTTTATTTCAGAGCCCTAATTATCTATGGGAAAATAATTAAATTATTACATTCAGTATATAGACTTCTGTAACTACAGACTTTTAGTTCAGCAAGGATTGTTGCAGATCACTACAAGAATAATTGATCACAGATGACTGTTTTAGGATCATATCCTATCATCCTATTTCCTCCAGTAAATTGACTCCTTGATCATTTCTATACTAATATCATCCCTACCCTCTGTAAAAACAAATTAACAAAAATAAGGGAGAGAATGGAATGGATGTGGATATCCACAGGACTCCACTGGTAGCCATGTAATATATAAAAGGATCCAGGGGAAAGACTTTAGGATTGTTTAATAGGTATATACACCATGAAGCAATTGGAAGAGGAGATGGACAAGAACAACACAGGATGAAACAGAGAAGATAGGCTGACATCAATATCCAAGAATAAAGTATCAACATGGAAGAGATTATAGATCCATCAAAGTATAAATATCATACTGATGTGGTGTAGCCATTGTCAGGAATGATGTGAACTCTAACTCTAACTGAATGATGTTACCATTGTCAATCTTATCCCAAATACAAAGAGAGATTAAATTTCTGGGTCTGTATTGTCAGCAAAGACTAAGGCATACTCAGCTCACTAAATCAGATAAGGGATCTCTCTTCCCTGAGTAGTCTCACTAGATACATTCTTTCCCTTTGCATATTCATCAGGACAAAATGATTAAAGTAACCTCATTATCCTGTATTACTATATCCTATTTCTTCTTGTCCCACCATGCATTTGCTGACATAGAAATAATGCACATGCAAGTATGTTCTAGACTAGGATTCTTCCTTACTCCTCCCTAACTCTCTAGACTCCACTCTTACTTTCCTTGTTTCTCTTCCCTCTGAGCTTTAAATAACCCCCTTCACTCACAGCCTGCTGCTTAATCATTTTGATTAGTCCAAGCCTTTTTATGAAAATAAAGGGCTCTTGTGACTATGACAATGTGAATTTTTCACATTCTGAACTGCCCTCCCAGAATTTGGTACTTTATCAACACCACTACCACCACTCCTCTTCCCCCATCTCTGCCCCAACCTTCAATAAATAAATCACATTACTCACATGTGGAGGATTTGCACTTGATACAAACAAATGTACTGGTTGTAACTTGTAATTTTCTTTTAAGTGTAGAGCAGTCATAAAGGCAATATTTGATCCCATACTAAAATGTTGAAAAGAGAAAAATCAGCCAAATGAATGATGATACATTCCAAGTCAACTTAGAACAAGCATACCTTTAATATACCATAAATGCTATTCTTCCAATTTAGGAAAATAATAAGAAGAAACTAGGCTCATATTATTTCAATAGATTAAGCAAAGTATCTTGAATTTTATCAAAAGAGAGATTTTCAAAGTGGGAACTACCACAGGGAGATACAAATTAAGTCCTGGGGAGTTGCTTGAGGTATTTTGAAGTTGAGTGGCTTGTCCAAAGTCACATCAGAGAGGAGATGTGGACCTAGGAGTCTTCCTGAAGCAAACCCAGAAATCTACCCTTTATGCCACATTCACTGTCTCTACTGTTTACTTTTATAATACAATTTTACTTTTTATTTAAAAAGGAAATCTGTGATGGTTGTGAAAAGCAGCACAAAAAGGAGTTATGTTGCAAGCAATTTTAAGAATACTGATTTCTAGAGTTCTTAGAAAGCAGTTTAAATCTTTTTCTTCTCTAAGGGATGTGAAATAGCACATCATTGTCAGTGAATCTGGCTAATCCTTATACTCTTATTAAGCCTTGCATCCTGCCTTGTATCCCATTTTTTTCCAGATAGAAAATGAATAGACTAATACTTGGAGAACACTTTCAAGTCATTATGATAAAAGGATTGACTATACCCAATTTTACATATTCATTAGGAAAATAGTAACAAAAGCACAGAATTTCAGTTGGAAGGGACTTTGGTGGCCATCTAGTCTGATCAATATGTGAAAGAAAATTTTAATCTAACATTCCCAACCAGTGGTTAACTCTATGAAAATGGGAACCAGGAAACTAGCACTTTTGTCTGCAGCCTAGTTGTATGACATAAAGACCTCTTTGGTCCTCAGTTACCTTCTCTGTAAAAAAAAAAAAAAAAAGGGGGATTGGAGCAGATGGTCACTAAAGTCCCCTCTACATTTAAATCTAATGAAGATCTAGATGGATTCTAAGGCTCTGTCCCACCTGGTTTACTTACTTTACAGGATTGGTGTGAGGAGAGCATTTTGTAAACCACCACGCTACTATTTGAGTTTTTGGAGGAATTTTAATTTGTTGAAGCCATTGCATGGCAGACTAAGTAATGGTGCAGCGTAATTGAGCATGGCATCACAGGACATAAGACAGATAAATCTGGATCAGAGTAAAAAGCTGAGTACAGTGAGAAGCATGGGGGCGTACTAAGAGAAGGCAGAACAAAAAATAATATGAAGGTCTGTGAGAAAACAAATTGTTAAAAAGAGGGCTAGGACATGGGGAAAAATGGTCTCAATAAAATTTTCCCCCCAGAGATATACCTGATTCCTTGTCCTACATCTAGAGAGTACTGTCATCTACAAAATTAAGTCCAACAAGGAAATATACACAGAAAAAGAATTCAATACAAAAAAAAGAATTCAATACAATGACTGCCTATTGAAATTGTGCATTGACCTTGAAGATTGTGCTGTGATACCAGCTCATAAACAAGAAAGTAGAAGCAAAAACATTTAATGGGAAGAGTTAGTCATTATGTGACTACTGGCACTGAAACCTTATTTTCTGAATAAGCAGAAAGCAGAATGTGAAGATCAGAATATGTACTACACTGCAGAAAAACAGCAGCAAAAATTTAAGAGGTCAGAAGGAGCAATGTAGAAAATATGTTACTGTTATTACTTATTAAAGTTTGGATATTTCTTTGTTCACATGAAAAAGTTCATCTTTAATCATTTTTTCTTAGAACTTTATTCCTTATGGATTTTTATTGAGATGTCAAGTTTATAATGAAAATGATCTTTAAAAAAGAATTTAGCAGATCTCAAGTTAATGAAATCATATTGACCTACTATTAAGTCCACAAGGTTGAACCCAAGATTTATTTACAATATAGTGTTAAAAATTGATGGAACATTGGACCTTAATCATTTAATTCTCGTTAACCCCATAGGGTGACCAGTTCCCTGTATGAGGCTAGACTCTTGAGATAGGGACATTTTAAAAGAGGTCAGATAGTATCACCTTTGATTATTTAATTATACACTTCACCTAATAATGTTGTGCCAAGATATAGAGACAGATTTGAGAAATATTAATTTTTAATCGGAGAATTTATTGTCAGTTTGACCACCTGGAATTAGCATCCAAAGCTCGTGGTCCTGAACAAAAGGACATAGAGCTTTTTATAGGGTAGACAGAGACCAGATAACAAGTTAGTTGCTTCCTTATATGACATGCATATGTTTGTCAACTGTTTGTCAAGAAACTACATCTAAGACAAGGACAGGAAGACAGCAGTCTAGCATGAGATTTCCATTGCTATTTTTATGCAGGAGGGGTTTGAGAGAGAAGGAGACAAGGGTCTTTTTAGGTGTACAAAAGGATTTGGAATTGCTGGGTAATTTTAAGTTTAGGGCTTTTTCAAACCCAGTTTCCCAAATCCATTTTTTCTAGGGAGTTGGGAATATGGTTTTAACAATACTATTGATGGAATACATCCAGCATATAGCATGTTTGTTCCTCGAGGTAACAAGTATCAACTGTATAATGTCCAGAATTAAGTAATGCTCTCTATAGATTTTCAATTTAAGATTCCTAATGTCTCTGTATTGACATGCATACTCCATAACTGTAAGAAAATGACTTGAGCTGAAGGAGGACAAAGCTTGATGAAGATTATTTAGAAGGCTTTGAAAATGAGAAGGCCAGTGAGTGAATGTGGGGAGGACAATTTGAGAAGGTTCAAAGTTTGAAGAAAGAGAAAAAGACAAAGGGAGGGGGGAGAGGACTTAAGTAGAAAGATTTGGGAGAAAAAAAGAAAGACAAGGGGGAAAAAGTTAGCTGTTAAGAATAGGAAATGAAAATAAGTTGGTAAGACAAGATAAGAGACTGGTAAGAGAAGAGAAAGATAAGCTTGGTAATTAATATGCTAGAGATGAAAGATAACTCAGAAGTTGGTATATTCCCTCCCTCCAAAGCAGTTTCTGGGACTATTCTTTACAGCAGCTACCAAAAAAACAATAAAATCTGAGGATCTTATTGTCAGCAAGTATGAAGTGCAGGGAGACGTTTACATTGATCAGTAACAAATGTATAATGTTTATATTTCTGCTGAGTCTAAATGATTTCTGTATAAAGGGCAGGCTTGGCTTCCCCCTATAAGTAAAGGTAAAGAGGTTTTAGGAACACTTGCATAATCTTCAGGAGCAAGAATAGGAAAAATGAATCATTCCTTTAAAAAAAATAAGATGGAATTCAATATAGAGATAAAGAAATAAGGAAGCTGAAAAAGCATAGAGGGGTTTTTATTTATGTATTGAGATTAGAGGATGAAACAATGATCCAGAGAGGATAAAGAGAATCCAAAGATGAGATTCTTCCCAAAGAGAAGGAAATAAGAAGCCCTGAAGTGCAAATAGCTAATTTGTCCACTAATAAATAGTGACATTGCTTGATATCAGGTGAAAAATTAGCCAGTAAGAACACAAGGTAAGAAACAATGGTGCTGACTACTATTTTCCTGCTTAGGGAGTACTGAAACAGATGTGGGTCAGTTAGAAAACAATATGGAAGATTATTATCTTCTTAGGATACATATCCAAGCCAAGAACCATTATATTTGAAAATCACTACATGTATCTATTTTATTTTACCTGGGCATAAATGTTATTGCCAAAAGAATTATTATTTTTTAAAATAATGTTGTCTTTCCCCCAGTTACAATTTAAACACTTGGAAAAAGGATTCTAAAGAGCTTCAGTATAGATTATAAAATCTTGAGTAGGAAACTGAAAATCTGAGAAACATAAGTGGTCATTTCATCATTGTTGCTCATTTAAAGCAAGAGCTTTAGTTAAAAACATTTTATCTGGGAATGTAATTAGGATTTACCTTCCAGATGTCTGGAGGAGGGGGCATTTTGGTACAATAGAAAGAGCATTGGTCCTATTCAGAGGGAACTAAGTTCAAATTTCACCTGTAACATTATCTTTGTGACTCTGGGTAATTTATTTTACCTCCCTGTGCCTCTTTTGTAAATGAGGAGATGGCCTAGATGATCGCTGAGATTTTTTTTTAGTTTTTTATTTATGATCCTTCCAGGATACAGATAACACCATGCTTTTTACTTCCATTGATCTAATAGTCCAAAACTCCTGATACTACCAAAAAACCTATATTTCCTCCTATACTTTCTCCCCTCCCCCCTTTGTTTAACCTGTGACCAAAAAATGCAAAAGGAATATCCTGGAGTATTGGCAGCAAAGCATTAGAAATTTCAGCAATTATCTGATCCATGGTAGTTGCAAATGGTTCTTTAGTTCGACTTTCTCTTCCAGGAAGCCTTATAGAGGAAACTGGAAATTGAGAGAGAGATCAATATATGTGCTAGTGTTAAATAACATATACTATTCTAATATAAATTCTCACAATCCATTCATTCAACAACCATTTTAATATAGAATTATATGAAAACAATCTAAGTGATAATAATTCTGCTCAGAAAATTTCATATATTTATCAATAAAATAATTGCAAATACATATGGTTATTGTGAGAACCAAATGGGATATGGTCTTTACTTTTGTTCTCTGTACTGGCTTACTCAGCCCAATTTGTCTCCATACTGATAGGGGTATTTTCCACAAAGGATCAAAATAACAGTGTTTCATCTCAAAGTTTCTCAGGGACCTATGGATAAACCTGTTGTGAGAGGGGGTAAATACTGACACTACTCATCCCTGTAGCTCCTAATCCCCTACAAGTATGTTTCTTATTTACACAAAATATGTTATGACATTACCATTAGACAATTAAATATAAAATATTTACTTACCTATAAGGTAAAAATGAGAATAACTATAACATTGTGATTACTCAATAAACACATTCAATAATAATCAAAACATTCATTCTGCCCATGAAGATGGGCCACATCTTGTCTCTAATACATGCAGTGTGTGTGGAAGAGAATGGGAAAATGTTTGTAGAAACCTAGCAGAGAGGTACAAGACCAACAAAAGGCCATAACTCTGGAATGGAGGCCTTTATATCCCTCTGGGGTCCCTTCCAAAGTAATCCATTCTATACAAAGCTGTTTTTCTGAAATTTGTTCCACTTGTGGTCTTCACTGTTCTGCTGCTAGGCAACTCTATTGCTCTTCTATTCTCAAACTGATGAATTAATAATAATGACAATGTGGCTTAGTTGAATGTCTAGATTTATGAGATTAATGGAGAAAATGTTAATAACACCGATAAAATTTCAATATATGATGTATTCACACACACACACACACACACATACTAACCCTAGAGCTAGTTGTTAAATATGTCATCTTATAATAACATTAATTATTATATTAAAATATAATATATTAATCAATTATAATAATATAATAAGGTCATCATAAATATGACCTTAGAGGTTATCTTATTCAATCCTCTTATTTTATAAGGTAAAGAAACTGAGGAGTTAGTTAAGTGTTAGTTAAATTAGTTAAGTTAGTTAAGCAAGGTCATAGAGGTAGTAAATGAGAGAGGGAGTGACTTGTTTAGTCATGCATTCCTTTAACAAATAGTTAGCACCTATTCTATGGAATGAACTGTTCAGTGTACAAAAATGAATAAGAGTTCTCTGCACACCTTTCCTCCAACACTGCTTCTTCCTGCTGGTGGCATTCAGGTGTATCAATTACATTAGTTCTGAGCAAAGTAAGTCTCATCAATCATTCATTGGACATTAGAGAGGTTCAATGGAAAGAAATTACTGGGCATCACAGCATAATTAAGCCCTGAGATCAAATGGCCAGAATTATCCTAGCACAGTACCTGAGGTCTACAAAGATGATCCGATACAAAGGTCCTGTTTAATGCCTCTCTTTTATGCTGTATGAGGAGGTAAATATATTTGATGTTACATTTCCTAAGGATAAATAGATTGTGGGAATAGATTGTTTCCCATGTTTTGCATCATTTTCTCTAGCAGGCTTGTCAAGAACAACTAGATTTGAAATTTAGGTTTTTAATTCCCTTCTCAAATATTTATTTTGTATTTATTCATTTTTCTTCTCTACAGGACAGCCAGGTGGTGCTTGGATAGAGTATTGATCCTGAAGTTAGAAGGAATCACCTTCCTGAGTTGCAATCTGGCCTCAGACACTTATTGATTGTATGACCCTAGACAAGTCACTTCACCCCGTTTGCTTCAGTTTCCTCATCTATAAAATGAGTTGGAGAAGAAAATGGCAAAAGCAAGGAAACCCCAAATGAGGTCATGAATAGTTGGACATGATTGAACATAATTCATCTCTATGTTATTTCTCCCAAGTAGAATGTAAGCTCTGTGAGGGGACAGGCTGTCCTTCCTTTTGTATTTGTAGCCCCAAGATTTAGCATAATGTTTTTTAAATAGTACATACTTAATCAGTTAAAAAATTCATTCATTCACAATAAAATTTATGTTTTCTTATGTTGGTACATGCTGCCTTACTCTATAGAAAATTGTTTTTGGAATGACTATTTGGTGGGTTTTTGTTTTTTTTTTTTTTGTCTCTCTTAAATCCTAACACAGAACTTGGAACATAATGAATACTTAATAAATGCTTATTAATTAACTGATATAATGTATTGTTTGTTTCTGACACCCAAGTCAACAAAGCAATTCACTTTTATCTTTCACTATGACCAAGAGGATGTCTGAAGACTATTTGTTCTTCCCTTTTCTGAAGAGGAGAAAGCCATTTTCATAATTTTCTGAATAAGCAGACTGTTCTTTATATACTCAACTGTTACTGTGCCCTGAGAGGAATAAAAACACATTTTCATTGCCTTTTAAATTTCTGACACTACAGAGTTGTTTGCTTCTATCATGAGAGTCAGAACTTCTCTGTCTTTAGAAGCAGCTCTAGGAAGATCCTGTGGGAACATTTATCTTAACTTCAGTTTATTTGTGAAAAAAATGGTTTGTTTTCCCATGGCATTTTAAATGCTCTAAGGATGATGAGTCATTAAGTGTTTAGAAGTTTATGAACTCTATGAAAAGAGTGAAGTGAGCAGAACTAGAATAATTTATACAATGAAAACAGTTTTAAAGAAAAAAATAATATTGAAAGATTTTGTAATTCTGATTAGGGCATTGATAAATTGCACATCCAGAAGATAAATAGACATACTATTCATTTCCAGCTGGAGAGATAGACTTAAAATCCAGATATGGATCGTTAGAGATGACCAACGTGAGAAATTATTTTGTTCTCTGTATATTTGTTTTGTTTATTTTTTTAAAATGTACAAATGGGAGGGGCAGTCAGAGGGAAAGATAAAAAATACATTTTATTTAATTGCAAAACTGAATTAATTAAAACATTTAAAAATGGGCCAATTTTAATAAAATCTTGTTCAAAATAACATGCAGTTTTGTTTTGTTTGAATTTCATGGAAACCAGATATTTTTGTTGTGGTTTGCACAGCTTTTTACATGTGTTATCTCATTTGATCTACATAACAACCCTCTGACGACATTATCTCTATTTTATAAACAGAGAACTGAGTCTGACAAAGGTTAAATGGCTTATCCAGGAATATATGACTACTAAGTATGTGTAGCAAGTATTCCTGATTCCAAGTCCAGTGCTCTACTCACTGAACTACAA
Organism: Sarcophilus harrisii; assembly: GCF_902635505.1. NCBI lineage: Eukaryota > Metazoa > Chordata > Mammalia > Dasyuromorphia > Dasyuridae > Sarcophilus > Sarcophilus harrisii. The sequence goes on from NC_045430.1 coordinate 239,237,035, forward strand.
AATAGCCTCTATTACTATTTGTGGCTATTATTATTTATAAATTGCGGTGGTTATTTGGGCTACTATGTTTCTTATGCATCTATTTATTTTGTTTAATGTATACTAATGGAGGAGGCAACTATATGACTCAGTGAATAGAGTGATGGCTCAGGAAGACTCAATGAGTTCAAATCCAGAACTTACTAGTTGTGTGAACCTGGGTTAATCATTTATCTTGTTTGTCTCAGTTTCCTCATCTGTAAAAATGAGCTACAGAAAGAAATGGCAAAATATCCACAGTATTTTTGACAAGAAAACCCCAAATGGGGTCAAAAGAATTGGACACAATGGAAATGACTGAACAACAACAAAATACTAAAGGAAGAAGTCTAAACAATCAATAGAAGGATCTCCTAGCCATTGGAAAATTAGAACATTTTCCTTGAGGAAAAGGTGATCTATGTTTACTAACTAGACAGTCAGGATAAATGACTTTTACTGAAGAGGAGATCACCAACAGCTTTAGAGAAAGGGGCCCATTTCTCTTTGAGGAAAATACATAGCCTCTGACTTTTTGTGCCTTATTTCTAAAGAAGTGCTAAGAGGTGACATTGAGTTAAGAAAATGCCACTGAGTGGACCAATGGCATTGACTTGTGATCTAATCTGCCAATATAAGAGTTACAACACTAATATAGTACTCTACATATAGTAGGCATTTAGTAAATATTTTATGACATTAACTGACTAGATTGGGACACTTTCTAACTCTTTTCTTGAGTCCCTCTGCAAAGGAAAAGGAGGCCAGAGAACATGTCAACTCCTTCAAGGTGATATCTGGATTTCCCCCCCCCCCCCTTTTTTTACATCCCTAGTGCTAAACATAGTGCCTGGCACTCAGTAAGGGCTTTATAAGTACTTGTTGACTACCTATTTTATTAGTGTAGAATCATTGCTATGAAAAGTTATTTAGAAAACTAGGTGGGAATGATTTCAGCTTTGCATGATCCCTTTTGGTGGTATCCTAAGCATGAAAAGGTAAACTAAGCCCCAAAATGATAACACAAGATAGTTATAACCTATATAGTCTGGCATGAGAATTACACCTTCATAAAGTTCCTTCACACATGTAATTTTATTTTATCATACCAGAGAAGTTTGGGACTCTGAGGTTGAGCCACATATTTCTAGCCACAAATGTAGAAATATGGGTATAAACCACAAGGCTAAATTACTTTAACAGTCTCCCAATTAGACAACGTCAGGGCTGGAATGAGAATCTGGGTCTCCTGACAGTCATTTTTTGCATCTCTCCACCTAAAATTTACTGTTATCAAACAATCGTTAGGCCCCTGTATTTATTCAAGGCTGCCTATGTGTGTCTTCATGTGACAAAGGGAGGTTTTTGGAGATGAAATACAAGAATGATGATTTTTCTATTTCTTTTCCTTTGCATCTTGGTTATGATTTGTCTCAGGATCCCAAATGCAAAAGGAATGTCAAGGAGTTAGTCTAGATCTTTGCCTCCTGCCAAAGTCCTTTATATCACTTATAACTTTCCCTCCTAATCTGAAAGACTATCAAAGATTAGACTAAAACAAAATTACCTTGGCAATATGTATAGATTCGAATAAATTTTATTGTTAAGAAGTTGTTCCTAATCTCTAATCAAAATCTTCCTTTATAAATTTGTACAATGAATACACTCCTTAATCATTAATAGTGTTTTTAAACCTTATCACATCATTAATTGGTAATTAGTCTTTCCACCTGAAAACTCTCTCACCTTTTTCATCCATCCTTTACTTAACTGTTAGTGTGATTTTCCTAAAGCAAAGTGAGTGTGTCCCTCTCCTACTCGATAAACTCTAGTAACTCCCTATTTCATCTAGGATAGGTCAGTTAGTCAAATATAAAATATAGCTTGTCATTTCAGTCTTTCATAATTTGGCTCCAACCTCCCTTTCTAGCCTCATTGCACATCATTCCCCTCTGATCAATCCATAGTCCAGTCAAACTAGTCTTGTCATTCTTCTCACATTAGAAACACTCTTCTATTTCTGTGACTTTGCTCAGATTGATCTCCATTCATTTACATGCATACAGAGTGAGTTTCACTCTGGGAATCTAATTTTCTTAAAAACCCGATACTCTATCACCTCCTACAAGAAGTCTTTCCAGATTCCCTTGGATGGTAGGGTCTATTTCCCATCCATCACTTCTACCTCTTTTATCTTGTATTATTTATTTTTCTCATTGATCAGCCATAAATACATATGTACACACACATACGTGCATATATTTGCCTATATATACATAAAGGTGAATCAATGTACATTTCTGCCATGTATATCTGTATCTATATATATGTATGTATGTATACTGGTAGCATAACTCCTGCAAAACACTTGACCTCTCACCAGCCTTAAAAAGTCTTTAAGACTAAGTTGTAAAGAAGGTACCCACCTGCATGGGAAGAAGTTCCTCATTGGAAGCTCCCTCACACTTATGAAATCAAATATACTGAAAACACATGCAAATGTCTATTATATTTATAGAACATAAGCTCCTTGAGGGCATGGATGGTTTAGTTTTTGTTATTGTATTGCTAGTACTTAGCCCAGTAGGTATATAATACATATGTATGTAGAGCACAGGGGATGTTTAGGGAGGATGAACATTTCTAGTATAAGGGTTTGCTATGATCCTTTGAGGAAGTACACATCTACCTTTGCTATCTATCTGAATGGGATAAAGTGAATAAAGACCTCTCATAAGACTATGGCTTTGACCCATGCCCTCATTGTGACTTGAGATTCTTCAGTAACAAGTTGAGCTATAATTAAAAACCTGCAGGTGTTTGATTGTCTTGGGCGAACATTTCCCCTCCTGTTCCTCCACTTCTTAATTAGTATTTAAGAACTTAATGGGTAAAGATTTTGTTATTTACTAGTACTCTTGTTTCTGGGATAGATTTCCACATTTAGGGTATAAGCCTGGACACCCCCAGACAATGGGAGAAAAGCGGGGGGGGGGGAGGTGCTTCTGAATTTAAGATCTATATAATCTTTTGTTTTGCAATTTGTGCTTTGCACTCCTCTACTAAAGCCTTGTCTGTTGAGAGTTGCCCTTTCTGATCACAATAAATCCTTTTTTGTTGTTGTTTTTTACCTTGAGAGTCTTTGATTTTAATTTGTGTAAGGCTCACTGTCTTACCTATATGGATCATTCAATTTTCACCTGTGGCTCCAAGAAATTAAAGTATACACAGGGCAGCTAGGTGGTGCAATGGATAGAGCATTATCCCTGAGGTTAAGAGGACCTGAGTTCAAATCTAACCTCAGACACTTAACACTTCCTAGCTGTGTGACCCTGGACAAGTCACTTAACCCCAATTGCTTCGGGGGGGAAAAAAAAAAAAGAAATCAAAGTATACACAATGGCTATACTTCAGTAAACTATCTCAGCATGAGAACTAAAGTAGAGAGAAGGTAGTTGAGTTAAGGGAGAGTGTCAATCCCAAGCATGTGAGGATTTTCCATGGAGGAATGGGCAGATGAGAACAATTCATCCTACCAACCATGGAGGTGTCTAAAGCAGGATCTAATGGATCATATTAGAATTTGATCAAGCACAGGAGATGCCAGCGTCATCCACTGATCTTGCCAATTGCCTTCACTTTTGTTCTGCCACTGTTCTTCAATTACTCAGGAAAACAGAGACTCATGATTTTATGCAGTCTTGCCTCATTTAAATCTGATTTACTCCCAAGTCAAGATATTACCTGTGACGTCATTGATCCTCTTTGAAAACTAAGAATAAACAATATGAGTATGTATATGTGTATACACATGTACACATGCATATGCATATTTATAAGTATATGTATTTTATGTTTATATATGTGTGTGTTCTTATCATTTAAGTGATGGGATATTTCTCATTGCTAAGGAGCAGAGACAATAATGGAAGATAATGGAAAGTGATAATAGGAGTCACAAGTTTACTAAAAATTTATTTGTTTCTATATGTCTTAGTGTTTAAATAAATAATTTCAATCACATGTTTTTAACCTCACATTTTTCAGTCATTCAGATGTGAAGACCTAGTAAAGAAAGGAAGAAAAATCAATTTTTTTAAAATCACCTAATTTTTATGAGATGTATCTTCCTTCACGGAGGAAGAAAAATTTAATAAAGAAAATTCCATAACTGACTAGAAAATAACAAAACAGTTCTTTCTGCTCTCGTTGTCAAATTCTAATGAAAAGAGAGCTCAATTGTTCACCCTCTCCTTCTCTAATGTTCACTAGTAACTTGCCTGGAAGCATTGCAATTGTACTGAGACCTATCCAGAAAAACTGGCCATGACTTGCATCTCAATTCACTCAAGGGCATTTACTGATTGGGGGCCTCTAAAGGGATCTTGTGTTTTCCCAATGCTGATGATTTCATTTCCTGCTAGTTGATTTGCTTTCCTCTATAAAGCTTTTAGAAAGTACTTAGTGCCACACCTCTCCTTTCAAAAAGGTTCTTTTGAATGAGACATTTTTTTTTTTTTGCTCTGATATAATTTGATAATGTTGAGAACATCAACCATTTCAACTGATAATACATCAGAAAATGAATTTTTAAAACCTCAATTTGTCCTTCCTGAATATGTGGGCATGTATAGACACACATCTTAGATTGTCTCTGTTATCTTAAATGAGAGGTGCTTTGGGATGATAGGTCCTAGATATATATACTTTTTGAAAAAGACTTCTATAAATACCTTTGATTCTCCAATTCCCCTTTGATCATTAAATTCATGGGGGACTAGAGTGGGATTGGAGGGGAGGTGCAAAGAGAGACATTCACAAGATGAAGAGGAGCAGGTTGGACAAGTGCTAAAGACAAATTTGCCTACTTCACAATTTTATAAAGGTTGGATCTCAGAGAAAACCTCTTTTTAGCTTTTCCTTCAGGGAAAGCAGATAAATGATTTTTTAAATTGAGTATTTTATTTTTCCCCAATTACAATGTAAAAACAAATTTCAACATTCATTTTTAAAATTGAGTTCCAAATTCTCTCCCTCCCTTTCCAGCTCCCTTATTAAGAGGGCAGATAATTTGATAAAGATTATATATGTATAAGTCACACAAAACATGTTTCCTCATTAGTCATGTAAAAGAAAACAAACCAAAATAAAACTCTAAGAAATATAAAGAAAGTAAAAAATAAAGGTTGCTTCAATCTGTATTCAGACTCTATCATTTCTTTCTCTGGGGATAGATAGTATGCTCTCTTTTTTGGGGAATTGAAGTTGTTTTTATTTAAAGTCTGGGTGGACATTTTATATCTTTCATCAGCATATATTTTATTTTTCATTTCACTTGATGCCAATGCTTGGCAAGCAAAGTATTGGACAAATTTATTACATTTCCATGATCTCATCTAACATGATTTTAATATATGCATAAGAGATATGTTGAGGAGAGCCTTCCAAGCCATGTTTTTTTTTTTTTGAGTCAAATGCCTTTAACAAATTAATAAACTACATACAAAAAGAGATCTTTGTTCTCTTTGTCAGTTTCATGTCCATGAAGATAGTCTATTTTTTAAAATCCTCTATGAAACTATGCATATTATTTTTTTCATTTTTTAAATGTTTTCATCAGATGAATAAGCATTTTTCATCCTAAATCCTTCAGAGTTGTCTTGAATTATTGTATTGCTGAAAACAGTGAAGTTATCCACACTTGATCATCTTACAATATTGTGGGTTCTGTCTACAATAATCTCCTGATTCTTTTTATTTCACTTTGTATTCATACATGTAAGTCTTTCCAGGTTTTTCTGAGAGCATCTAACATCATTTCTTACATCACAATAGTATTCCTTCACAATCATATACCAGAACCCCTCAGTTATTTCCCTATTGATGGGCATCCCTTCAATGTCCAATTCTCTACCACCAGAAAAGAAGTGCTATAAATATTTAGGCAGAGTTCCAAATTGCTCTACATAATGGTTGAGTCAGTGCACAATTTTCCAAACAGTACTTTAGTATTTCAATTTTCCCACATTTTTTCTAACATTTGTCATTCTTCTCTTTTATCTTATTAGCTAATCTAATACATATGAGCTGGTACCTGAAAATTAACTTTATATTTTTTTGATCATTTGTCAATTGGGGAATGAATCTTATTTTTCATAAATTTGACTCATTTCTCTATATTTTTGTGAAATGAGACCTTTAACAGAAAAAGTTGCTTCATATTTTTTTCATAGTTATTTCCCTTCAAAACATTTATCCCATTTATTCTATTTTCTCCTTCCTTTCACTTTATCCCTCCTCAAAAGGGTTTTGCTTCTATTACTTCCTCAATCCACCCTCTCTTCTATGAGCAATGTCACCCCTTGTCTTATTTCCTTCCCTTCCTATTTTCCTGTAGGTTAAGATAAATTTCTACTCCCAACTGAGTGTGTATTTTTTTCTCTCTGAGTAAATTCCATCTTTTTCTCTACTATAAAAACTCTTTCTTCCCTCTTTTATGTGAGATAATCTACTACTTCCTTTCCCTTTCTCCCACTGTATTACTTTCTCACTCCTTAATTTAAAAAAAAAAAATACCATCCCTTCATATTCAACTCTTCTGTGCCCTCTGTCTATATATACCTCTTGTAACTGACCTAATAATGGGAAACTTCTTATGAGTTACAAGTGTCACTTTCTTATATAGGAATATAAACAGTTCAACCTTATTAAGTCCCTTAAGATTTCCTTTTCCTATTTATATTTTTATGCTTCTCTTGAATCTTGTATTTAAAAGTCAACTTTTCTATTCAGCTCTGGTCTTTTTTATCAGGAATGCATGAAAAATTTCTGTTTCATTGAATGCCCATTTTCTTCTTGAAAGATTATATTCAGTTTTTCTAAGTAAGTGATTCTTGCCCTCTGAAATATTGTATTACAAGCCTTCTGCTCCTTTAATATAGAAGCTGTTAAATCTTGTGTTGTATTGACTGTGGCTCCCTGATACTTGAATTGTTTCTTTTTGGCTACTTTCAATATTTTTTCCTTGACCTGGGAGCTCTGGAATTTGGCTATAATATTCCCAGGAGTTTTCGTTTTAGGATCTCTTTTAGAAGATAATTCGTAGATTCTTTCAATTTCTATTTTATTTCCTGGTTCTAAAATATTAGGGCAGCTTTCCTCAATAATTTCTTGAAAAATGATATCTAGGCTCTCTTTTTTTTTTTTATCATGGCTTTCAGGTAGTCCAGTGATTTTTAAATTATCTTTCCCAGATCTATTTTCCAGGTCACGTCTTGTTCCCATCAAATATTTCACATTGTTTTCTTTTTTTTTTCATTCTTTTGATTTTGTCTGATTGTTTCCTGATATCTCAAAGAGTCATTTGTTTCCACTTGCTCAATTCTAATTTTTAAGGAATTATCTTCTTCATTGAGCTTTTGTACCTCCTTTTCCATTTGGCTAATTGTACCTTTTAAAAAGTTCTTTTTTTAAACCTCTTTTTCCATTTGACCAATTCTGCTTTTTAAGGAGTTCTTCTCTACAATGAATTTTTTACATATCTTTTCCCATTTGTTCAAATCTGCTTTTCAAGGCATTTTTCTCCTCACTGGATTTTTTTGTACCTCTTTTACTATTTGGTCTATTTTGTTTTTTAAGGTGTTATTTTCTATAGTATTTTTTGTGTACCTCCTTTACCAAGCTGTTGACTCTTTTTTCATGGTGTGTGTATGTGTAGTGTGTATGTATGCACATGACTCTCATTTCTCTTCCCAATTTTTTCCTCTGTCTCTCTTACTTGATTTTTAAAATCTTTTTTTGAGCTCTTCCACAGTCTGAGACCAATTCACATTTTTCTTTGAGGTTTTGAATGTAGGAGTTTTGATTTTGCTTTTTTCTGAATGTGTTTTTGATCTTCCTTGCCATTATAGTATTTCTCTCTAGTTAGATTTTTTTCCTGTTGCTTGCTCATTTTCCAGCCTCATTTTTTGTCTTTTGGGAATTTGTTTCCTAAAACATTTCTTGTCTTAGGAATTTGTTTCTAGGATAAAGGGTGTACTCTCCCAACATTCAGGGGTTTTGTGCAGCTTGTTTCAGAGAAACTTCTAGGGACCTGTAAGTTTTCAGTTTTTCCAAGATGGTATGATTTAAATAGAGTTGTGTTTACTGCTGTCCTGGTCTGAACTCTGGTCTTTGAGTGAATAGAAGCATTCTTTTCTGCCCTGGAATTGCAAGAAGTATTTCCACTTCCCTGTGGCCATAAGCTCTGATATGCTAGTGCCCCTTCTTGCCCTGGACTGAGACCTAGATCCAAGTTTGATCAAAGCAAACAGTCCTGTCTCAGGGCCAGCAAAGAGACCCCTGTAATCTCTGTTCGACCTCCTTACCGGCTGTGAGCTGAGAGCTCCAGAAGCAGCTGCTGACACTGCTGATTCAGTTGTTCCAAGATCTGTTTCTGGTTTGCTAGGGTCTATTCCTGGTTTACTGGGGCCTAGTATGTACTGGTGTGGTCTTGCTGGATTGTACTCCACTCTCACCCCAGAATTTTCCTATCAAACTTCTAAAGGTCTTTGGAGGAGTTTGGGGGAGAGCTCAGGCTAGTCCCTGCTTTTTCTCTGCCATTTTAACTCTATTCCAAATAGATGATTTTTTTTTTTAAATATTTTTGAAGCCTGAAATAAATCTACTTGATCTTCATTCTACTTCCTTCCCTTGAAGGAATTACTTGATCTCTGACCTTTGAGTGAAAGAATTGCTTTGATTAAAAACAAAATTTAAATATAGAAAATGTTCCCTATACTTCTCTCCTTCTTACTCTCTTAGACCTTTTGCAGTCTGGCTTCTGCCTCCTCCACTTTGCTGAAACAGCACTTCAAAATGTTATCACCTGTCTCATTACCAGCTCCTATGGCTTTTGGTCAGGTTTCATCTTCTTTGACCCTTGTACAGCACTGGATTGTTTCACTTGCACATCTGAGATGCATTTGAACTCTCCTTTGCCCTGAGATTGCTATTCATATGAACTAAAGCAATTTCCCTAGTCTGTTAAATGGTTCAACTAAGATATCCTCTAAAGCCGGTTCAAGTTTTAAATAATTTCTGCTCTTATGATGTTCCTAGGGGCTCCATGCCAGAGAGAGCCAGCTTTGGAGCCAGAGAAACTTGGATTCAGAGCCACATTTGTCATAAATTGGCTGAGGTCAGGCTTCTTAGCACTTAACACCAAGAAAGTGTTTATCTGTACTGATAGGAGTTTCCCCAATCTAGCATCCTTGATATCAAAGAATTACTGCTCCAATTGCTATGATGAAAAGCCAATGATCCCAATCACCTTCTTCTGATTGACCTCTTACTCTTCTGGTTCTTTTCTTTTTTTTTTTCTTGTTCCTCCCTCCTCTTTCCAATCCCCTAAGATAGCTATTTTCCCAAGGTTTTGTCCTTGACCCTGTTTCCTTTCCTCTTGGCAATCTCATTTACTCCCATGGCTTTTCTGCTCACTTTGGTATAGTTGTTTACAAACGTCTAGCTCTAATCTCAGCTTTGTGCTCAATGTCCACTTTTCCAACTGTATCATCCACTTGAATGCTCACCTGGCACTGACAAAATTGAAAATGTCTAGTACTGAGTTTAGTTCTCTTCCCCCTAAACCTGCTCCTTCCTCCTTCTGAGGTCATTATTTAGTCCACAAGTCCCCATAAATCATTCAGACTCCCTAGCCAAACTGTGAAAATTATTTCAACCCCTTTTCTCTCTGTTGTCCCTTCTGTTCAACTAGTTACCAAACACTGATGGTTTTGTCTTCATAAGTCCTGACTTTTACTTGCTTCAAATGCAACTTCAAACTCTCATTCCTCTCCAGCTTAAGTCAGTAATAAACTCTTCCCTCTTCAGCACCCACAGACTATTTTATTGCATACTTCTCTAACACACATATTAGAGTATTTTAAAACAGAGCATAAAAGGGATGTTAGAGATGATCCGGTCCAATTTATTCCTTTTGCAGATAGGGAATCTGAGGTTTTGACATGGTAAAGGGCTTGTCCAAGGTCACACAGATAGTAAATGGCTAAATTGGGGTTTAAACTCCTCAAGGCAGCAGAATGGTGCAATGGATAGAGTTCTGGGCCTGGAGTCAGAAAGACTGATCTTTTTGAGTTAAAATCCAGCTTCAGATATTTACTAACTGTGATTCTGGAGGAGACAGTGAGACTTTGCACAGCCCTACCTCTTAAATCCATTCACTTGCAAGTCAAAAACATCCCAATGTTGTTAGTCTTCTCAGAGAACAAAGGAGAAATAATCATCTAGGCAAGTCACTTAACTATGTTTGCCTCAGTTTCCTCAGCTATAAAATGAGCTGGAGAAGGAAATAGCAAACCTGTTCAGTATCTCTGTCAAGAGAACATTAAATGGGAAGCATGAAGATGCAGACATGACTAAACAACAGCAATTCTAATCATTTAGCTTTTCCCAGAATGCTACTCTGCCTCTCCATTTATTATATATTTCTTTAAAAATATGGTCATCAGTGTAAGTTTCACACCCCCCCTCCTAGACTAATAAGCTCCATGAGGGCAGGATGTCTTATTTAAACTTTGTACTTTTCTCAACACCTGGCATAATGTCCTCTATGCAAACAATTGTAAAAAACTTTGTGACTGTGTAAGAAAATTTGTAAAAAACCTTTATGAATTGAACTAAAAGTTGCCACAGAAAGAGGAAGCTTTATCAGAGGGAAGGAAAGAAATCAGGTACTCCATGTCATCTTGTTGAAACTGAAACTTAACAATTTGACTTCCATTTTTGAGGAAGTGTCCAGGCCAGCCACCCTTCATTCCTCTCCTGGATCCATTGGCTCAATCAGCCAATCTTCATGAAAATGCTTCAGATGCCTCCTCACTGTGGAAGACCCTTCCATCCCTAAAGCCTCCTGCTCCCACTGGTGAGTTCTTCCTGAAAGGAGGTACTTCCTTTTAGAGGGCACTGTGTCAGGCACTTGATGAACGCTTAATAACTTAACAATTGATAACTTCAAGGAGGGTTTTTTGCCACCTTTCACATTAGTATCATGCCCATGCTACTTTTGAATCAAAAAGGACCCTGTAAGTTTTTCATGAGAACCTGAATTTAGCCGCCTTACACATTAGATCAAAGTGACAAGCATGACCATAGAATGACCTTGCCTATTTTTGTTCTGCTTATTTGGGCATCACACCTGTAAGGTGCTTCAACAGATAAGATCAGTTATTGTTCTCCAAAAATACTGACCTGAAAGGTCCCCTTAAACCCATTCCCACCATTGTATGCATCCTGTTACTGCTTTAGACTGTGAAAAATATTTTTCTTGTATAACAACTGCCTGATGATAAATAAGGAAATTACCTGTGTTCTTTTTGTTTCTATTATCACTTGCTTACTTTGCTAGTTACAATCCTATATAAACTCTGTGCCTCAGTTTCCCTGCACTGAATGCTTTGGGAACATATTCCCATTTGGTCAGCTAGCTTATTAAATTCTCCATTTAAAAATTAAATCAGTCTCTACTCACCTCAGTTTCCCTGATATTACACTACTAGTTTTAGAAACAGCAGACAATACAACAATAAATTACTAACCTTCTATTGAATGATGAAAATGTTTGCCCCATTTTGCAAAATGGTTAGATCCTCCTCCTGCCCACGGGAAGCAAATCAGCTTAAGACTTGCTTCGGGGTGTCTGTATAAGCAATTCACAACTTGTTTTGTCCTGGGGAGAGCATTAAAAATATTATCTCTTTTTTAAAAATAACTTTTCATTGCCAGAACCCATGCCAGGGTAATTTTTTACAACATTATCCCTTGCACTCACTTCTGTTCCAATTTTTCCCCTCCCTCCCTCCACCCCCCTCTCCCAGATGACAAGCAGTCCTATACATGTTAAATAGGTTACAGTATATCCTAGATACAATATATGTGTGCAGAAAAAAATATTAATTATCAAAGAAATCAAGATAATCACTTGTTTGTTGAATAGATTCCTCATATTTCCCATTAGAAGATTTTATAAAGTACAAAATATCTGCTAGTCATCTTGACCCAGGTGCTGTTGCTCATAGAAGCCAATTCAGCTCCATCTCCTGTTTTTCATCAGCACTTGTTCCTCATGCCTGGAACTGGCATGAGGAATTGGAACTGCCCTCCCCCAGCCCCACCCCATCTTCTTAGACTCCCTACTTTCCTTCAAAGCTTAGTGCAAAGGACACCTCTAAGAAGAGTCTGTTTCTGATTCCTCTAGCTGATAATGCCTCCTTTCAAATCACTCCACATTTATTCTTATTTCCTTAAGCTGCAAACTGAAAACTCAACGCTTAGTCCATTTTTTTTTTCTTTGTGCTTCTAGCAAGTAGCAGTTAGGTGGCAGTGTGCAGCATGCTGGGCCTGAAGTCAAGTAGACTTGAAACCTCAGATATTTATTACATGTGTGATCCTGGCAAGCCATTTGATCCTTGTCTCTCTCAGTTCCCTCATCTGTAAAATGGGACACTAAGAGCACCTCTTTCCCAAGGTTGTTGTAAGGATCGAACGAGATATTTATAAACAGCTTAGCACAGTGGCAAATAGTGAATGCTAAAGAAATGTTAACTATTATTATTATTATGTTTTAGGCATTTAATAATTGTATATAGCTTATTGATTACTACTAGTTTTAAAAAAGAATTATCATGATTTCAAACTTTGTTTTTAAACCAGAGGGAAATCCTTTAGCTATTTACTACATCTTCATAACCCGAAAATTAACTAGAGAGCAATAAATTAGTCAGGGCATATGTACATTTTCAAGATTGTCTCTCATTCAATGAAATCATTACTAGAATCTATCTGACTTATTCCCAGTTTATAAAAGGCAGTGAAGAATACTAGACTGGAAGTCAGGAGAGAGCTGGGTGGACTCCTATTTACAACATCATCTAGTTTGACAGTGTGATGATGGCCAAAAGAGCTTCATTTCACCTCAGCTTATTCATCTGTAACGTGGGGTTAATATTTGCAGACCCTACCTTATAATTGATATAAGGCTAAAATGAGACATAAATGTTAGTTATTATTATTAATAGTAATTCTTTTCCTATTATTGTCTCTCAATAATGAATGAACTAAGATCAGGTTTTGTCCATTTCCAGTTGAATGTATACCAAAGTTTAACTCAAGTTACTAAACTAAATATTTGAGTTTTCTGAGTTTTGGCCTTTACACTCTGGAATAATATTTCTAGGAAAGGGCAAAATAACATTTTTGTTCACTCTTTAGACCAGGAATCCTCATTTTATCAGGGAATGACATTTAAGCTGTTCTACCAATGATTTAAAGAGGACTAGTGCTGTTAGTTCCTAGGACTCTTGGTCCTACTGCTGTTGATCTAGTATAATAGAACTTAAATCATGACCCATCATATAACAATTCAATTCAATTCGGTAGAGATTGCTTCCTTCATCCTATTTGTGTCTCCAAAGCCAGAACATGGTGTTTGGCACGCAGAAAGTACTTAACAAAACCTAGTTGACTGATTAACTTAATTTTATGTAAAGAACATCAATAAAATGAATGAATGAATAAATAAATAAATAAAAATTAAGGACCTTCTATATACCAGGTCCTATCCTAGAGGCTGGTGTATAAAGAAGAACAAAAGTAACCCCTGCCCACAAGGAGCTTATATTCTACTAGAATAATATCAAATTGTTCAACAAGCATTTTGGTTATCTAGCTAGGATCAAATATAAACTCCTCTTGATGGCATTTAAAGACCTTTACAACCTGACCCCAATCTATCTTTCCAGGACTTCTATATTACTCTCTTTCATATACTCTAAGGTCCAGTCTACCCTGCCTCACTGTTTCTCACATATGGTACTCCATTTCCCATTGTAGTGCATTTGCTTTCCTGGATTGTATCCTCTCCTCATTTCTCTCTCCTCTCTCTGCCTCTTAGAACATTCAATTTCCACCAAGTTCAAGCACCATTTTCTATACAGGCCTTTGCCAATTCCCCAGTTATTGGTGCCATTTCCTAAAAAGTCAATAATTCTGAAAAAAAGGAGGGAATTGAAGAATAATGTGTCCTTCCTCTTCTCCTAACTATCTTCCACCCAACACACACACACACACACACAGACACACACACACACACACACACACACACACTGTGATCTAATAACACCGACTTCCTCACAATGCTTGCACAATGATACTACTCCATCTTCTGACTCCATGCATTTTTGCAAACTTTCTCTCAGGCCTGGAAGTCTCTCCCTTCCCATCTTGACCCCCCAACTTTCTTGGTTTCCATCAAGTCTTAGGTAAAATCCTACTTCCTGCAAACTTTCCTGCTCTTTCTTAATACTATTGCCTTCCTTTTGTCGATTATTTCTAGCTTATTCTGTAGAGATCTTGTTTGTACATATCAGGATATATCAGACATATCTGTCTCTTTTTTGTATATATACTGTCACCCCATTAGACTATAAGCTTCCTGAGAGCAGACTAATTTTTATCTTTCCTTATATCCCTAAAGAATAGTAAAAAGATCTAGTACATAGTAAGTGCTTAATAAGTGATTGACTATCCCTATCTCTGGAAATGGTGGATTTCCACCAGCAGAGTGTTAATTCTTTAGAGCAGAGGATTGTTTGTTCTATCTCAGTACTTTATACATTATTGTTGAGTCATTTCAATTATCTCTGATTCTTTGTGATCCCATTTGTGGTTTTCTTGGCAAAGATAATGGAGTTTGCCATTTCCTTTCCCAGCTCATTTTACAGTATAGAAGGCAAACGAGGTTAAATGACTTGCCCTATGTCACACAGCTGATAAGTGTCTGAGGCTAGATTTGAACACATGAGGATCAATTTTCTGATCCCAGACCTGGTGCTTTATCCACTGTGCCATCACCTTGCCCCACTTTACCCTTAGCAAGGGCTTTATAAATGCTTGTTAAACTGGATAGATTTGAATAAATATATTGTCTTAGCCTTACCCTTTCTTTTGAGCACTTTCATCATCTTTGAAACTATTGAACAATTTACTCTCAAAATCAATTTAAGTGATAAAATTTTACATAAAGCAAATACACATTCCAGGACATTTGATAATATTCTAGACTGTTCAACCTGACTCCTTGGCACAGAATATTGTGATGAGGTTATTTAAATCTATCATTTATTTAGAAGAAATAATACCTTTGAAGTAACTGGGGTGGAAATGCTTTATACATATGAAAAGAACAAGCAATAGTTCAGAGCACAAAGAGATCTTAATTCATGATGGTGACCTACCTCATTTCCTCAACTGATTTGTTGCTTGCCATGCTGTACAGAATCGAAGGTCAGAGTAATGGCCACTTGATACCACAAGTATCTCTGTCTCTCACTTTTAACACTTCAAACACTATTGAACAGATGAAACACTTTTCTGGATGCTCTTACCATTACTTCAACACCTACAAGAATGAGAAGTAGGTTAGAAACTACATTAAAAGAACTTTTTCATAGCTAGCTTCTGTTTTAACATCACCTTCATTTCCAATTATATCCCTTTGCCTATCCACAGACAGCTAGCTATCCCCTGCAATGAAAAAAAAAAGAGATAGCATTTCAGCTAAATTAATATGACCAACTATCAAGTTTGACAACATATGTAATGTTTCACATACATACTCCTCCTTCTGTTTGTTTTCTTCTTTCTTCTTCAGGGCCAAGCTTGAACATTATAATTATACAAGATTCATTTTCTTTTTTTGTTGTTATTATGTTTGTTCTCCATTCATATTCTTGGAGCCATTTGTGTACAGTGTTTAATATCAGTCTATGTCAGTTCAAACAAGTCTTCCCATCTCACTCCCCTACCTGTCACTCCATGATGACACTAATCGACATATATACCTAAAGGAAGTCAATTGTGTAACTGACTTCCATTATGGAAGCTACATATCTGACATAGACCATTGTATTTATCTACTGGCTTTTAATATTATATCTCATCAAAAACTCTTAGATGTGTGTATGGAGAAAGAAAAATGTAAAACTTTTCAAATCAAAAATCTAAACTCCCCTGTAGCCAAATGCCTTGGAAAATGCTCAAATATTCAAATGGAACAAGAAGAGGCTAGTCTTGAGTGATGAATATTCCAATCTAAATTATATACTTCTAGTATCTCAATTTTCCAGTTCTTCTAGTTTCTTCATTTTCAAATTTACAGCAAAGTCAAATAAAAAAAAACAGAATTGGGGTGATATTGTGGACAGAAAGGTAGCTGCAGTCAGGAAGGTCTTCTTTCAAGTGTGGCTTCTTAATTATGCTTAGACTGTGCCATCCTGGACAAGTCACTAATATTTATATTGATTCTGCCTACCCATAAATAATTCATATTTATCCAATTATTTAAATCTGACATAGTTCCTGGGTTTTTTTTTTAACCATATATACTTCCAGGTATTTTATACTGTTTAGTAATATTTTAAATGAATTATCTCTTATTATCTCTTCTTGTAAAGTTTGTTTGTGATATATAAGAATGTTGGTGTATTATATTGTCTGCAAAAAGAGATACTTTTGTTATTTTCTTCTTTATTTTGATTCCTTCTATTTCTTTTTTCTCTTTTTGCTATTGTTAGGATTTCCAATACAATGTTGATCAATATTGATGACAAGGGCATCCTTGTTTCACATCTGATTTTACTAGAAAGGCTTCTAGCTTATGCCTCTGATAAATAATGTTCTCTGATGGTTTTAATTTAAGAAAAATCCATTATTCATAATTGGTAGGATAGGATCCTCCTTTTGCTTATTATTCCAAATAACATATAATGTCAGAATAAATTGATCTTTAAATCTTTAATATAATTTACTTGTAAATCCACCTGGTCCTAAAGCTTTTTTCTCAAGAAGTTCACTTATGGCTTATTCTGCTTTTTAAAAATTATCAGACAGATGCTTTCGAAATGGGAAAATAATTTTACTTTATTTGCCATTATCAATACAATTTATGTGTAAAATCCTTAATCCTTAGTTAACAAATCCTTAATCCAATTTTGAGAATTTATTACTAAAATATATTCAAAGCCTGAATTTCTCTGAGAAATGAATTTGAAAGCCAATTATATACATATGTATATTGTAGACAAAGCAGTTTAATCCTGTTGCTTTTCTCAACATTTATTGTTCCATTTAGCTAGAAAATGTTCACATTATATCTCTGTTTTATTACTTTGTCTAATCATTTCCCCCTTTGGAGGATGTTGTCCCTATATTATAATTTGACCACAAATATAGGCTAAAATTATAAGATGTTCATACTTGCATCTTATTATAGTAACTCAGAGATGTTCCACTATCAATCTATTATTTAATAAATTTAGTATTGTTCTTATAAAACTTCTTGATTATAGAAATTTGCTTTAAAAGAAAAAAAAGAGGAGGAGAGAGACATAGTTATAACATAATCCTTAGCTCTGTTTGATTCCAAGAATGAATTCAGATACAATTCATCATATAGTCATAGGGCAATCTTATATAGTCATAGGGCAAGGCTCAGAATTAAATAGTTGGAATTTTCCTTTTCAGAAAAGAAATAGCACAATGGGGAAATAGAGTTGGAAGGATCCTATCCAGGCTGTGCCTAAGTTGTCCCCAAACTTTTCCCAGGTACAGACAACAGACATCCACCTTTAGTGGTTCCCAGATTGCAACACATGCAATTTTCTACTATTGGCTTCATGACAATTCATAAAACTTTGCCTCCCTATAATCAAAGCTCAAAATAATAGTAAATTATAGTCCCAGGAATTTTACCTTTAATAGCAAATTTTGCTAACCACAATTTAGAAATTGAATATCTTTCCTGATGTTTCTCTAACAATTAACATTTTATTAATCTTTTACTCATAAATTAAAACAATCCATATTCTGGGGCTTCAGACATACAGTAAATACCTAATAGTTGACTCATCATTAATATGTGGAAACTATATCTTTATAAACCACCCTATACTCTTTCATAACAGCTAAGAATTTCAAATGAAAATTTACTGTAATGGTAAATATTATTTTATTCTGTTTTTATGACAAAATATATCTCATTAAATATTAATATTTTCTAAGTATCTATTTTTTAATTACATCCCTTTAAAAGCTCAATTAATGTATAACAGTATCCAGATTTAAAAGGGAAGTTTTCTCTAATAGCATTTCTATTATAATGGTCTTTCAAATTTCACCATATAAGAGAATTTAGAAGTACAATAATAACACAAACAATATCATATGTTTAAAACATGAAACAAAACTTCAGGTGACATCAATTGCATTTCCAAATTATCACATATAAAAATCTTTGATTTCAATAATTTTGGCATTTTAAAACCATTATGGAATTACCAGGTATGGAATAATTACATTCAATTAAAGAAATAATAATAATATAGTGTTCAGCATGTGCCAAGGTTAACAAAAAGAGGGAAAAGATCTCTGATCTAGGGGAGTTACAAGAAACACTTTCAAAGATGTAGGGTGTCGGGGACAAAAGGCACAAGGAAAGGGGTTCCCTTTAGGTCAAATGACATAGTGACCTATAATTAGTGGAGCAGATCACATACTAGTAAATAACTAGGGGCTTTGGAACCAGGATAAGGGGATAAAGGGTATTGCTAATCCCTTCAACAAAAAGGAAGAAGAGGAAAGGTATTGTTAGTAATTCCCCACAATTGAGAAATAGGCATGACTCTGGTGGAGGGGAGTGGGAAAGGCTAAGGGGTTTACTGAATATCCCCCTCCTTGTGCCATCTCTTCTGCTAAACTTCCCTGAAGCCATATCATGCTGAGTGATTAGGTTATAGGAAGTCTCTCAACACTTTCTGAGAGACTTTTCACTTTTTTTTTTTTATTCGATCTTCTAGTAACCAGGGATTTGTATTTGTTTTACAGTAAAAACAACTCCTATCTTGCACCTCTTGTTGATTAAAGAGACCATACTTTTCTAATAGAGCAAAAGGGATGTAAGTAGAGACAGGACGTTACAAGGAAAAAATTTCTTTTTAACATTATTAAGATCTTTCTCACTGATATCATCCTCCTCCATTAGGGTGATTGCTGTAGTCTCGAGGAGGTACCCCATAGCAGAATGTTGCCAATAAAAAAGTTTAATTTGTTTAGAGATGGGCAGGCGAAGATTATAAACAAAACAGGATAAGACCGAAATGTCAAAGAAGAGATTGGTTTACCTAATTTTTTTTCTTTCTTCATTTTGGGATTAATTTCAAACTAGCTACCTTCTTTCATTTTTCTAGAACAAAGACGTATAGTCTTACTCTTCAGGAGAAATATCTAAATACTATTTTACTTATTAAAAACTTTATAAAATTTAATCCTAATTTTACTTAAATTCTACAGAGTGGTACCCCAAAACTCACTATTTCAGAAGGGAGTGAGTTCCTAGAATTACTCTAAAGCCTCAAGAACTCTCTCCTGCAATTTTAAAATGATTACTCTCCAAACTCCTCAATCTATCAAGGGAACAAAGCAATTACACAGATGATGTCCAGCAAATAATCTTATTCAAACTGACCAGCACAAAAGTCGGCCCTGAGTATCTGAACATCTAACTATCTGCACTGGACTTGCACCCAGGCTCTGGAACCCAGCTCAGTATGAGCAGTGAACCAAAACTTTAACCAAAGCCACACTAATGTGTGCATGATGCTCTATAGCTACTCCTCCCTTTGTCTGATATCTATAATTACCATGCAACTTTTTCCTGGTCTTTGTGGGGATCCACTGAATAGTCTGGACACTACCCTAGACTACATAGCAGCAATCAGAGATCCACTGAATTGTCTGGCAGCCACTTGTGACAGCTCCTATGTAAGTAATCCAGATGATCAGTAAACAACTTTTATAATCATACTGGAGCTATGGGTAGGACCTAAATCTCCTGATGTCCCCTTCAGAGTATTTCCCTTTCACAGGAATGTGGGATCATAGATTCAGTGCTGAAAGGGACCTCAGAAACCATTTAGTCAGAAACCATTACTTTAGGGGGGCAGATAGATGGCATAGTGGAGAATATCGACCCTGGAGTCAGGAGGACCTAAATTCAAATCTGACTTCAGACACTTAACATTTACTAGCTGTGTGACTCTAGGGAAGCCCCTTAATACCGATTGCCTCACCAAAAATAACAAGAAAAAAATCCAACAATATTAAAAAGAAATCATTATTTTATATAAGGAAAACTGAGATCCAAAAATGTTTACTTTAAATGGGGAAATAGAGTTGGAAGGATCCTATCCAGGCTGTGCCTAAGTTGTCCCCAAACTTTTCCCAGGTACAGACAACAGACATGCACCTTTAGCAGTTCCCAGATTGCAACACATGCAATTTTCTACTATTGGCTTCATGACAGTTCATAAAACTGTCAGAAAATATAGTGGTAAAGCTAGAATGTAAACCCAGGTTCTGGATGGCTATTGGGCAAGTCATTTTTAACTTCTCTGGGTCTTAGTTTTTTGAGCTGTAAAATAAATGGGTTAACAGATGGTCTCTAAGGACTTCTTTAGATCTAAATCTATGACACTATGATACAATGATTCCAGTTCACAGTTTTTTCCTTTATACAATTTCTAGGAACCTAGCACATTGTTTTTCTCATATATGGATGATTATGTCATGTCTAAAAGTTCCTATAAAGTTTACATGAATATTAACTTAATGGTATAGAATTAGAATTGAGGATAATAATTAGAATTAGTCAATAAGATAGTATTGTCCTGAATCAGAGACTAATGCTATATCTTGAGTTAAACATATGGACTTTATCAAAAATAGGAGATAATTTATATTAAAGTAATGTAAAATTAATTAAAATTTTAAAAATCTATTTAAATTTTTGAAATCATGATTTTAGACATCCTGGGAAAATGTGTTAATTTGAGAAAAAATATACTAAGACTAGAATAATGGCTAACACGATGGTGGTGGCCATAGCTCATCTAGCAGCAGATATTGGAATGTTGACTGTTATTATGTTAACATTGTGTTTATGTTGTATGTTGAAGAGTTATTTGGGTAGCCAGATGACAAAGTATATAGAGTGAAGAGGACTTGAATTCAAATTTAGACACTAGTCATATGATTCTGAGTAAGTTATTTAAGCCTCTACTTGCCTCAGTTTCCTTATCTGTAAAATGGGGATAATATTTAGCCCCTAGTTTCCAGGATCAAATGAAATGATATTTGGAAAGCATGGTGCAAATTTTTAAAGTTTTTTATAAATGCTAACTGTTGTTTATTTATTATTTATATGAATAGGTGGGAGTTCTCAACTAACAAAGCAAAGAACATTCTTTGAACTTACAAACACACAGGGTGTTTAGTATTGTGCCAAGTTTTGCTTGAAAGGTTACTAAGATTCTCTAAATCAGCAAGTGATTCTGAAAGTGGCTAACCTTTTTGTGTTGCCATTGGAAAAAAAGAAAAAAAATTAAAAATCATAGTTGAAAATCATGTTAAACAATTAATAACCTCAAATAGGTATTTATTTAAGTGCCAGGAATCATCAAGAAACTTGCTTCAAGTTTCCATTGAAAACATGATCCTTCTGTCAGGTTGCCTCCAAAAATTAGTTCTTGATTTTTTGTTGTTGTTGTTGTTGAGGCAATTGGGGTAAAGTAACTTATCCAGGGTCACATAACTAGGAAGTGTTAAGTGTCTGAGACCAGATTTGAACTCAGGTCCTCCTGACTTCAGAGCTGGTGCTCTATCCCCTGCACCACCTAGCTGCCCCCCAAAATTAGTTCTTAATAAGTCTAGATAAAGTAAAAGCTGCATGGACAAAACCTGTTTGTGTGACCAGCAGCAAATCACTTAAAGTCTCAGTGCCTTATCCAAAGAATTATCTGAATACAATTTTTTTTTCTTCCTTCCTTCCTTTCTTCTTTCCTTTTTTCCTTCCTTCTTTCCTCTCTTTTTTCTTCCTTCCTTCCTTTTTTCTTCCTTTCTTTCTTCCTTCTTCCCTTTTTTTCCTTTCTTACTTCCTCCCTTCCTCCCTCCCTCCCTCCCTTCCTTCCTTCCTTCCTTCCTTTCTTCCTTCCTCCCTTTTTTCTTCCTTCCTTCCTTTTTTCTTCCTCCCCTCCTCCCTTTTTTCTTTCTTCCTTCTTTCCTTCCTCCCTTTTTTCTTCCTTCCTTCCTCCCTCCTCCCCTCCCTCCATCCTTTACTTCTTTCCTTCCTTCCTTCCTTCCTGACCTTCATTTGAGATTTTTTTTGGTAAAAATACTGGAGAGGTTTGTCAATTCCTTCTCCAGGTCATTTTATAGATGAGAAAATTGAAGCAAACAGGTAAAGTGACTCATCCAGAATCACCCAGCTAGTAAGTGTCTGAGGATAGATATGAACCCAGAAAGATGAGTCTTCCTGATTCCAGGCTTGGCACTCTATCCAGTGTGCCACCTATAAATTAAAATTTCCTAAACTGTGTCAGTGCAGAGGATTTCTTTCCCATGGATTCCTATACTAATAAAATTACAGAGCTAGACAAAAATAAAACTGGCATTTGCCTTTTCAGTCTTGTTTCTTATACTTTCTCTTCACTTACTTCCTATTCTAGTCAAACTGGCCTCCTAGCTACTCCATTGATGCTTTTTTGCATGTATATCCTCTATGTCTGGGATGCCCTTCACATCTTTGTTTCTTATTTTAAATCCCTACACAGAGGCCATTTCCTATGTGAGGCTTTTTCTAGCCTCCCCGATAGTGAGGGCTCTCTTTATGAAATTATTTTGTGTTTACTTCTCTGTTCTAATCTCCCATGGTACAAAAACCAAGAGAACAAATATTCCTAAGAGAGTGAGAGAGCAGTTGGAGCCAAGAATCCCGATTCCTGTTACAATTTTCATTTTGAAAATATGTAATAACAATTGAACCTTTTCTAAAAAGATTGAGCTTCCCTAAAAGAGCTCAGACATTCCAGGAAAGGAATCACAGTTGAGAAACAATAATACTTTTGAACAGGAAAATTTCTAACATTTTGATGGTCATAGAATATGCAGTTGCCTACATACATAAGACTACATACACACACACAAACATATCATACTTGGCCTACTTATAGGCTACACACACATACACACACACACACACACACACACACACAATCATACTCAGCTTACATATAGATCATATATAAACCATATATATGATCTATATGTAAGCTGAGTATGATTTTCCTTCTAATTGGAATGTGCTGTTGAAAATGTTGCATCTTTTCAGAAGATGGGAGCTCCTTAACAGCAGAGATAATTTTAATCTTTACAATTTCAATGACTAGTCTAGAGTCTTACACACAATAGGTGCTAAAAAAATGTTCATTAAAATGAATTTTAAAGCAGATGTTTTTCAAGAGAAGTTTGGGGTATAATAGTCAACTGTGAAATATCTGGCATATGGATTCAAATTAATCCAGCTTGGTTCCATTCAACAAATATTTAGTAAGCATAAAGAATGAACAGAGCAGTGTGCTCAGTTAAGAGAGGTATGATGTTTAAATGAGATGAGGTCTCTACCTTTACGGAACATCCAGTAGAGTAGAAAGACATGACATTCTTTAAAAATAAAAATAAAAAACTATAACGAAAAGAGATAGTAGAGAGTGAACCGAACTTGGAGGCAGTTCAAACTAATATGTATTTATTAAGTCTCTACTAGATGCAAGACATTGTTAGAAGGTATGGATTTAAATTTTGCCTCTCTTACACACTATTTTTCCAATCTTGGTAAATTAATTTGCCTCTTGTACTGTTGCCTCAGCCTTAAAATGAGTGTTAGACTGGACTTTTTGGTAGAAATCTGCTTCCTGCTGGGCAAATGTAATTGAATAAACTAGCCTCACCTTTAATAGAAGACAGAAAAACTGCTGTTTTTCCTTGCCTTTCCATTGCCTTGTTCAAGAGCCTCCTGAATGATAAATAGAAGTAATAAATCTAATAAAATATATAAGGAAACCACTTATATTGAAATGCAGTTATCAGAGTGCATGTTCAGTTTATGAAAAATGGCTCAGTCCAAGAAACTATTATTTCCCCCAATAACTCCTAATAGATATACATAAGGACCTGTAGACAATACAAGATAGAATTTAAGAAGTATGAGAACAGGGTCAAAGTTCTCTCTGTGTTGGTTAAGTGGAGAGAGCAATTCTTTTCAATAATCCTTTAGATAAGTGTATGTTAAAAACAACAATCTGCTTAAGGCATTGCCTTTATTGCCAAATCATTTCTCTGCCCCCCTCCAAGAAATAATGAGCAAATAAAAGATGGCTATATGGAAAGCCCCTTGAAAATATGGTAAGTATCCCTAATTTAAAGTCCACACCTTGTCTTGTACATAGATTTATCAATTGGTAAATATTTTTCATTGAATTGATTGTAGCCTGATGATTTAGAAGAGATCTATGAAAACATACTCTAAATGCCAGCTCCTCCGTCTTTTGTTGTCACTACAAACACAGCTTCCTTGAACTGATTAAATAGATATAATCCTATTAATGAAGTTCCCTTTCACTCTGTTGGGTGGGGGGAGTGCCAGATAATGACAGTTCTACAAAGTACCATCTGTTCCAGTGCCTATGGAGGGAGAGATAACGGGCCCTAGGCCTTTAAAGGGTAAAGGACTGTCATGGGAAATGTATTTATATAAAAGAAAGATTTGAATGCTATTTTACTACACTTTTCTCAATAAATAGGAAGAAAATTCTTTTGAGAATATGCTGCATTGCCTCTGATTTGATTCTCATCACCAGTTAAGCTCCATTTAAATAGCACACAGGAAATCATTCCCACATGCTGGAGTGAAATATTGTGATGTTGGTAATCCAATTGGGATAGCTAATTCCTTCTGTGGAGTTGGGTTTTTTTTTTTTAATTAATCATAAATGAGGAGGAGGACACAAAATCTATGAGTGAATTTATCAAAGTTACTATTCAATAGGGGTTTGAATCAGTTCATAAATAATTGGGTACATTATAATATGTACCCAAAATATTTCCAGTATTCTGTTAGGCACTCAGGGGCAGATAAAAACAAAAACAAAAACAAAACAGGCATGCAAAAATAAAGCTATAAGTATTAAGGAGAAGCTTGAAATAATAAAGTATCTTAAAAGAAATAATAGAACTTGTAATATCTCATGAGCAATAGGCATAAAGGAATCTACATTATGGAATTAGATAGACAAAAGAAATGTCTACTGCTTAAAGTACAGTATCTTTAACCCATTTTCTCTATAAGAACTGGTTTCTATTGTGCAATTTTAAATAGTGTAGTGAGTTTTAGAACTGATATGTCTCATAAAGCAGAATTGAATGTATGTTTTTAAAATAATATATAACATTTATGTAACACTTTAGAACATACAAAGTACTTTATATCTACTATCTCATTTGAGCAATATCTACAAAGTACATTATATCTACTTTAGCAATCATCACTTATGATTTAATATAATTGTAATGCCCTCTAAATTAGCTCTGGCTAATATCATTTTATGCTTAAGCATACCCTTTTTCTTTTCTTTTCTTTTCTTTTTGCTGAGGCAACTGGAGTTAAGTGACTTGCCCAGGATCACCCAGCAAGGAAGTATTAAGTGTCTGAGACCAGATTTGAACTCAGGTCCTCCTGACTTCAAGGGTGGTGTTCTATCTACTGCACCACCTAGTTGCCTCAACATGTCCTTTTGAAAATTCTATAGATGAAGTCAGTGTATATACTCATCTACTGCTTTCTCTGCTTTGCATCATTTTGTATATTTTTTTTCCTATTTTCTTAGCTTTTCCACACTTATTATTAATGACTATTTAGCAGCTCTCTTACATTGGCTTATATTTCACTGCTTCAATGGACCTATGAGTTCATCTATGGGAGTGGGGTACCACTCCTACAATCATGTTTTTAATCCATTTGAACCTCTTTACCCTCTTTACCTCCTCTCCTTTAGACTACAATAAAGTGGCCTTTCTCCTCAACAAAAAATTAAGGACATAATTCACTTGAAACTCCAGAGAGTTTCAGTTGTTATGTCATGAGGGCCTGAACTGGCTTCAAATAAGAAAAACAATTTCACCCTCTTCACAATTATCAATGCAATTTTTGCATGTAAAATTTTTAATCAATTTTCAAAATTGTGTCACATCTCTTACTAAATAAACCAATAATTTTCTCCTTATGAAGATATTGTCCTATTAACATAATGAAAAGATGTTATAGTATGATCTTCTATAAACTAAATATGCTACACATTATAAAAGTTAATGGTCTCTATTATTCAAATAATAATTCAAAATGATCCTCAGTATAGTAGTACCATACTAACATATACTATTTAGTCAAAAATCACCAAAAGAGTTAATTTCTTAGGTTTATTACAATGAAAAGATGAGACATCATTTTACACTAATGCTTTTTGAGGAGGAACACAGGGATATAGTATCATTAATTCTGATTGATTTTAGGTATTAGTCATAGGTAGACAATTGTATGATATGATGTCACATTTAGGCTCAGAATTAATCAGTTGGGAAAATATCTAATTTTCCAGGTGGGAAATGAGTCCTTACCTTACCTTAGTCTTCCTAAAATTATTCCTCCTCCTCCCCACTAAGTATTCCCTAGGGACAGATATGTACTGCTGGGAGTTCACAGATGCCACTTCCAATGAACTGTTGATACTTTTTCTTAAATGATGGACTAATGTCCTTATGAGAAGTCAGCCACTTGTACCTGAAATCCAAATTTAAAAGTATCAAATTAATATTCCCCAAGATTCTGCCTCAAATAACAAGACTTCATTAATCATGTTAGGCAGAATATGATTATGTTCGTGTGAATTCATATAATATTCATTAACCAATAAAGTTTTCATATGTTCATTATAGTTGTTGAAGGCAAAATTCGCCAACAAAGTATATCTAAATAAATATGTGCTAGATTTAACCCCCTCTCTCCCATCTTTTGTTTGCTCTGTAGGTAAGATACAGGAAGGGAATTATATCTGGCCACCTTAGGTGGACCTCAGAATACAATATCAAAATCTTTATAAGTTGTAGAAATGCTTTAACCAACTGAGTAAATTGAAGGGAGCAGCTACAACAGGAAATGATGAAGACATAAATTGATTGAATATTGGATAAGTAGCACAAATATTACATTCTGTAATTTTACATGAATATACTGAACACTAGTTTATACAGAGTGAATAATTGTTTCAAAATATAACTTTACTACATAGTAATTTTTACATATATACTAAATTATTAAAGATATAATTTCATGATTTCTGAATAATCTCAGGTGAAACTTATTTATTATTTTAAATTTAACTCTTAATTTTCCTATTTTGACTGGGAGAAGTCCTAATTCCTTAAATTGCAGCACTACAGAGTTTACAACACCATTAGTAGGATTGGTCCTAAGAAATCTCACAGACAAAAGATCTAAAAGGATTTTACCATGTTTTTCTCCTAACAGTAAGCCATTTACTATTATTATTTTCTTATTTTGAAATACATTATTAATTATTAATAGTTTTCAAACATTTGTCACATTCTATCACAGATATATTTATGTTCAGGATAGAATTATCCAGTATGAAGTAATTACAAATAAAGAAGTAACAATAGTTCATTTATATACTATTTTCCACATGTCAAGATTTTTTTCCCCCTAATTCTTAAAGTTAACTCTAAAGAATTTCAGAGGCTTATTTTCTGTAGTACTTTAGAATGTTTAGTTTTTGATTTCTTGGTAATTACTTGAATCATTTGCTAACTTACATTATAGGATAATTCTAAACAGTAAGACTTAATTCTTTATCTTTAGGAAGCAAGTTTAAAGGAAAATTACTCCTTGCATAATAATTTTGTTTTTATTTTTACAATCTTGCTACATTAATTTAGTGGTTCAATTCATGAGGGACTAAGCTTACTTTAGTCAAATGAAATGAATTTAATCTATTTCAAAGTAACTTTACTCAAGCTCAGTTCCAAATTCAGATCACAATTCTGGTTGGGGATGTCCTCAAACCTCTTATTAAACCATAATAGTTTAAGGCAAAAAGGACTTCACTATTATAATTTTTTTCAAAGATTATTATCACATTCACTTTAATAACTCAATAGGTATGAAAATTAGATTCGGGTTTAGTTCCACAAAGTTATGAAAATTAAATTAGAAAAATGAAACAAATTAGAAAACTGAAATCCAAGAAATGGAGGCTAGGATTGTAGGATGTAGAACATTAAATAAAAAAGGAATATGTAAGCAGGAGTGGAGATTTAGAATAAGAGACACTATTGTAAAATGTAATTAGAAATAGAGAGCTATTTGGGGGTGGGGGTGAGACATATGTAATGTGATCAGAGGAGGAGACAGATTTATGTAGAGGAATTGTATTCTTCAGACAAGAAAGCTCTTAAGGCAAAGAGGTGACAGCTGCTTTAGTTTGCCCTGGGGCTGGTGCTGCTGACTGGCTTCTGGTGCTGGATAGGCATGGGTATTATTCTGGGATTCAGAGGCTCACTCTTTTGTATTTGCTTTGGGTGGTCTTTCAGCAAATCCACTGGACCACTTGCTTGTAACCAGGACAGAGTAGCCTAAGAGCCTGACAGTAGATACCTTGGTGCTTGGAGGTCCCAATGCCTTGTCTCCCCTCCCTGGCTCCCTGACCTGGGTTCCCTGCACTGTTGGTCTGGGCTCAACAGCCTCTCCCCCTGCCCAATTGAAAGAGACCTTTTCTGAAATTCTTCCAAAGTATCTTCTAGAAATTTGTGGGTTCTGTCACTCCAAAACCAGTTCAGAGGCTTAATTTGCTTTTTATTGGAGGGAAGCTTGGAGGAGGTCAGATAGAGATATGTCTATTCTCTGCCATCTTGGCTCCCTTCCCACCCCACCCCCAACCCCATTTCGTTCTCAATATATAGTTTAATAACATTGTGTAAGAGCAATTTCCATTTTGGTGCATTGACTGTGAATGATCTTTGTTTCTAATTGCCTCTTCCTTTTACAAAGTTTTGCTATTTCTAGCCATATAGACTATCAGCTTTTTAATTTTTCCAATGATTTTCAATTAAGGAGATTGTCATCATAATGATTTAACTTTGAATTCACCTAAGTGAAATATAGTTGCATAATTACTAATAATAATTTTAAAATTTTAATTTTCACAAGGGCCATCAAGTGCTGCAATTTCATATTTTAGGGCCCAATATTATCAGTGTTCATGTTTAATTTGTGTTTGACAAAGAGGCAAAAAAGATCTTGAAATAATTTTCAGATTCTGTTTTGTTCTTTCAAAACTCCTGTTTTTTAGTATTCTAATATTTATAAGTCATATATTTCTCTTAATTTGATCTTTTGTTGTTTAAGCACCCTCTTTTAGGTGTGTATGTATTTAATTTAGTTTGATACTTTCCCATAATACTGTATTTTTATTTAATTTTATCTACAATATTTTCCACGCCAACTAATTATAACCTTGCTTCTTATGCTTCTACCAACATATGTTAACTTATTTTCACTTCCATTAATTTCAACACAAGTTTTAGTATGTTTCTAATTTGTCTGAACAATTGATTTAAACTACATTAGTATCATTAAATTTCATTTACTTTTAGTTGCTTCCTGTTTGGAAAACAATTTCTCTTTCTGGAAGCAATTCAGGATTTACCCTCAATTGATATCTTTGGGTTAATTGTTTAAAAGCAGTAAGCAACAGAAGAATAAACAAATTCCAACTCCTCTTATTTTTATTCTTTGGGTATCTGAAGACAGTTTGTTTTGCCTTCTAATAATAAAAATTCACACTTCCTTCCTTCCTTCCTTTCTCTCTCTCTCTCTCTCTCTCTCTCTCTCTCTCTCTCTCTCATTCTATCTCTTTCTTTTTCTTTCTCTCTTTCTCTTTCTCTCTCTCTCTCTTTCTTTCTCGTTCTCTCTTTACTCTTCCTCTCTCTTTCTTTCTCTCTCTTTCTTTTTCTCTCTTTCTCTCTCTCTTCTCTCTCTCTTCCTTTCTCTCTCTTTCACTTTCTCTTTCTTTCTCTCACTCTCTTTCTTTCTCTTTCTCTCTTTCTTTCTCTTCCTCTCTGTCTTCCTTTCTCTCTCTCTTTCTCTTTCTCTCTCTCTTTCTTTCTCTTTCTCTCTATCTTTAAGTATACAACTTATATCCTGTGACAAAGATACTGCTGTCAGCCTAAAATTAGTTTTTCTGTTTACTATTTGTGTTAATACTTTTACAATATTATCAATAAGAAAGTAGAAAGTAGAAACAATATCAAATTGTTTATAGTGGGTTTGCCATTTACCAAGTGGGTTTTCCCATTTAATATGTATGTTGCATATATATAACATAGTGTGTGCGTATATACATACACACACAAATACATATATAATATGTATATTATGTGTGCATGTATGTATGTGTGTACATGTACATATATTTCAAAAACACAATTTAGTCTTCATTCCTGTTCTCTTTCTTTTTTAAATTTAAGTTTATTATGACAAGTTCCTACTAAAGAATTCTACTCCTTCTAAATCACATAAACAATTTTTTAAAAAAGAGAAATGCTTATTTTACTTCTTAAAAAGTTTTTTTCCCCTAAAAACTTTTTCTTCCTCAGAGGATAATTTTTTAGTAAAGAATTTTTTCCTTTAAAAAGAAAGAATGAAGGAAGGGAGGGAGGAGGAGGAGAGAGAAAGAGGGAGAGATTGGGGAGGGAAGAAAAGAGGAAGAAAGGGAGGAAGGAAGAGAGGAAGCAAAGAAGGGAGGAAGAGGGGAGAAAGGGGGAGAAGAGAGAAGAAAGGAGGAGAAGGGGGGAGAGGAGGAGAGAGGGAGGGAGAAGGAGGGAGAGAAAGGGAGGGGGGAAAGAAAGGGAGGAAGGAGGAAGAAAGGAAGGAAGGAAAATGGAAGAAGGGTTAGGAAAGAGGGGGAAGGAGGAAAGGAAGAAAAGAGGAAGAAAAGAAGAGAGGAAGAAAGGAAGCATGAAAGAAAACAAGGAAAGGAGGAGGCAGAAGAAAGAAAGGAAAGGAGAAGGAAGGAAGAAAGAATTAAGGGAAGGGGAGGAAAGAAAGAAGAGAGAGACGAGAGGGGAAGAGAAAGAGGAAAGAAAAAAGAAAGAAGGAAGGAAAGAAAAGAAGGAAGGAAGAGAAAGAAAGAAAAAAGAAGGAAGGAAGGAAGGAAGGAAGGAAGCAAGGAAGGAAGCAAGGAAGGAAGAAAATCCTTTCTTTCCCACTAATGTAAAGAATATCCTCTAATAAAAAAACTTTCCCTTCTCCAATGTGGAGGCTACCTTAAACCTGAAAGACTCTTAGAAATTTGCACTTAACAATTTCTGCAGAGTTAAAAAAAAAAAAAAAAGTGGTGGTATACTTCTTAAAATACAGGCTTGACTTACCTAAGAAGAATTTGGCTTCTAGATCAAGGAGATCCAGGTCTGCAAGGCAATCCTCTATAGATCTTGTTAGTCCCTTGGTGACTAGAGAACTCTCAGGGAAGTTCCTTTAGGAAGACTATTTAAAGAAGTTTGGAACCAATCTCTCAGGTCTCATGTGGGTGCCAATGATTAAAATTGATCATCTGAACAACAAGAAACAAGAAACATTTGTGACTTAATTTACAAAGTTTATAGTTGCATTTCAAACCAGGTCATCTAACTTCTCAGATGTCAGAGATAAGGAATGATTTACAAAGGTCATTTTTATAACAAGAGAAAGAAATAAAAAATGTACAGAAACAGGATTTGAACATAATTCAATTAGACAAGATAGGTCATCTGAGTAGGTAGTTTCTCCCAGGCCTTTCTTAATTCTATTTCAGAAGTCCTTACCTTACTTCTGCTTCATTTTATAACCAGAAGTATTACTTTAAAGGGATCCATGGATTAATTAACATATTTTATCAACTTTTAGAAAGAGGGACTTGCTCCTGGGACTCCCAGGGAGTCCAGGAGAAAAGGAAACTGTGACTGGGGAAAAGAAACTTGTGGTTGGTAGTTGATTAATTAATAATCAATCACATATTCCCAGATGCCAGAAGGTAAAACTGAACCTTTGACTGACCCCACCTCTCCCCAAATGCTAATAAGAAAATCTTAGTCTTAAAATAAACTCTTATAATCCTTCTGATTATTTTTATTCCTATAAAGATATATGTCTTACTCTAAATTATCTGCTGCTAAATGATAAAATATTATCAATCTGTCTGGTCACTAAATCTATAGGTAAACCACTCAAGAGGCTATGTTAATATGATTTAGCTGTTGGGGCTAAATTTTCCTAAAGAAAGCTTCATAATCCTCTAACCAAAATAAAAATAAATCAAAGTAATTTATAGTAACTGATTTCCATTTCAGTTTGAGCACAAATTTCATTAGATTATTGTTCCCACCACAACAAAGAAACCTATTTTACCTATTCTCAACACTTGCACAAATCATCCCTGACCAAGAATCTATAATTATACATTTTAGTCTTTGTATAGAAATCCAAACTCAGCTAGAAAGAGGCCATTTTTTATGGCTAGTTATTCTTTCCAGAAATCCTTGCCTTGTTTTACATCAGCAGCTGTGATGAAAATCCCACAAAGCACTAAGGTCTTCAATATCTTTTTGGATATTTCATAATTCCTCGGAAACCTTTCCAAATTTCTTGTGGTAGAATTACTCATCAGAAGTGAACAGTAGTTATTAGCTCTAAGAAAGCACTCTGCAATGTCCTGGGCACCTGCCCCAGGAAAACAGTGCACCTTTCTATTATTTTTCGGTTGGCAAATAACTACCCTCCCACGGCAGAAATTCTAAAGCTCTTTGTTTTATGCATTTTCATATGCTTATAATGCAACAGTTATTTATGTTTTTATTTTATTTTTCTACTAGATAGTAAGTTCCATGAGAGTAGGGAATATGTTTTACCTAAACTTTTCAGTTTTCCTGGTATTGTTGTTGTTCATTCTTGTCTGTTTATGACCCTATTTGGGGTTTTCTTGGCAAAGATACTGGTTTGTCATTTCTATTTCCAGTTCATTTTACAGATAAGGAAACTGAGGTGAACAGTTAAGTCACTTACCCAAGGTCACACAGATAGTAAGTGTCTCAGGCTGCATTTGAACCTAGGTCTTCCTGATTCCTGATACTCTATGCACTGAGCCACCTAGCTTATTCAATGTAACCTGGCCTACTTAGCTACACTGGAAAATGCAAGTGGATGAATGAGTGTTAAGAATCCCAATTTACATCTGGATAGATCCATAGAGTTAGTCCAAAGTTTAGATAGATACTGCAAATGAACAAAAAGCAAGGTTCAGAATTGAACATGGACAAAAAACTGGGTTCAGAATTGAACTCAATGAGAAGTAGGCTAGAGTGCCTTTGGTAAATTGTTAATAGCTTTAATCACCCTAAGTTTTTCCATGAGACAAAGTTCCACCTTTTTGATAATAGTATTATTCCAGCAATTCTCTATGGCTTTGAAGTATAGGATTATAGATCTAGACCTGGAAAGAATCTCACGGGCCATCTATTCTTCAGAGCACGAAACTGAAGCTTAGAGAAGTTTAATGATATATATAGATATAGATATAGATAGATATAGATAATAAATGTTCATGTAGATACTAAGTATAAGGAGCAGGACCTGAAACTAGATCCTTTGGCTCTAGAGCAAGTGCCCTTTTCATGATAAGAGACTTCCACAAGAATTAAAGTTAAAGTATCTGTGTAAGCTGTTTCTTTAAGGGAGAGATGGATTTCATGAACAGATGAGGAAGGTAGGAGGGATGGCCCGTCAAATGCCCAACAGATTGTGTTTACTTTTGCCCTTTGTGAAATAAAAAGATGAGGCCAATTTCGTGGGACAAGAAAGCATAGGAAATGAATAATGTATAAGAAAGCCACAAAGATTGATCCAAGTTTTAAAGCTGAA
This sequence comes from Sarcophilus harrisii, assembly GCF_902635505.1. NCBI lineage: Eukaryota > Metazoa > Chordata > Mammalia > Dasyuromorphia > Dasyuridae > Sarcophilus > Sarcophilus harrisii. Next base: position 239,271,023 of record NC_045430.1, read on the forward strand.
CGATTTCTGATGGGCATGAGATAAGATACAATAGAGAAGTAGAACTCTATGGGAGGACCAATGAAGGATGTAATAAAAGATTGTAGAAGGTTAAGAGATAATCATTCAGTAGCTTCATTTGCATTCAAGATCTGGAGCACTAGTAGAGAAAGACAAGATACATACCATGGTTATTGACTTCTCCAACTCCAACACAATGAGATGGCCAGTTATAGAGGGATAGGATTTCTGGAAGCTGTAAAGGGGGGGCAGCCATGGCTTATATGGAATCCAAGTATTGGAGGGAATAATTTATTTCTAACACCCAGGGTCCAACAAGATATCAAGGTTCTGATACATTTTATTCTGATATGACAGATACTTGGTAACAAGCAATCAAATAAAGTACATTGCCAGCTAAGGAAAATTTGTAATAGAGTGATGCAATTATGTTCTTTTAAACTTTTATAATTTAATCTATTGTGAACAGAAAAGATATGACTTTTACTATTATGTTATCAAGAATGCCCACTTTGTTGCTTTAGTGTAACTTTACTTACATTGTGGTGGTCAGGGTATATAATGTTTTTTAACCCTGCTTTCTTTATTTTGTTCATGAATTATTTATATTTACCATACTTTATGGCAGCAATTCTCAAAATATGGTTTAGAAATGGTTGTGGATAATCTTGGCATCTCTAGTTTAATTTTACCTCCTCTTTCCTTTTCTCCCAGTTCAATCACTTTTCTACCCCTAGTTTTTTGTTTTTTTTTTTTAATTTCATCACATTAAAGTCAATTTCCCTCCAAGTATAGCACTGAAAAAGACACAGTTCTTAAGACTTACACATATCATCTTCCCATGTAGGGATATAAATATTTTAACCTTTGAAAACATAGTTTTTTTCCTTCCCTTTTTACCTTCTTATGCTTCTCTTAAGTTCTATATTTAAAGATCAAATTTTCTATTTAACTCTGGTCTTTTCATCAAAAATAATTGAAAATCCTTTATTTCATTGAATGTATATCTTTTTCCCTGAAAGAAAATGCTTAGTTTTGCTGGGTGATTGATTCTTGGCTTCAATCTAAATTCCTTTGTCCTCTAGAATAGCATATTTCAGGACTTTTGATCCTCTAAAGTGAAAGCTGCTAAATTCTGGGCAATCCTGATTGTGGCTCCTGGGTATTTGAATTGTTTCTGTTGCTTTCTGTGTTTTCTCCTTGATTTGATAATACTGAAATTTAGTTACAATATTCCTTGGAATTTTCATTTTGGAATCTCTTTCAGGGACTGATTAGTGGATTCTTTCAATGGGTATTTTACCCTCTGGTTTTAGGATAGCAAGGCAGTTTTTTCCTTGATGATTTGTTGAAAGATATTGTCTAGGCTCCTTTTCTCAGCATAGTTTTCAGGCAGTGCAATAAATCTTAGATTATCTCTCCTGGATTTATTTTTCAGGTCAGTAATTTTTCCAATGAAGTCTTTTAGATTTTTTTCTATTTTTTTCATTTTTTTGGTTTTGTTTGACTGATTCTTGATGCCTAATTGAGTCATTCATTTCCATTTGTCCGATTCTAATTTTTAATGAAGTATTTTCTTCAGTTAGCTTTTTTAAAATCTCCTTTTGCATTTGGCCAACTGTAATTTTAAAGGAGTTGTTTTGTTCCTTGTATTTTTTTTTTCATTCCAACAATTCCATTTTTTTAAGGAAATTATTCTCTTTTTTCATTCCACCAATTCTATTTTTTAAGGGATTTAATTGTTCTCTTTTTCCATTTCACTAATTCTATTTTTTAAGGAATTGTTTTCTTCAGTATATTGTTTTTCATTTCACCAAATGTATTTTTAAGGAGTTGTTTTCTTTAGTCAATTTCTGGGTTTCCTTTTCCAAATTCTCCTTCAAAGTTCTCATTTGCTTTCCCCATTTTTCTTCTAACTCTTTCTAAAGATCCTTTTAGAATTCTTCCCAGAGAATCTTTTGAGTTGAAGACCAGTTCACATCCACACCTTTGAGGCTTCATCTGGAGACTTTTTGCCTTCATTGTCCTTGGAGTTCTATTCTTTCCTGTCTCCATAATAGCTGTCCATAATCAGGGTTCTTTTTTTTTTTTTTTTTTTTTTTTTTTTTTTTTTTTTTTTTTTTTTTTTTTTTTTTTTTTTTTTTTGCTGAGTCAATTGAGGTTAAATGGCTTGTCCAGGATCACACAGCTAGGAAGTGTTAAATGTCTGAGATTAGATTTGAACTCAGGTCCTCCTGACTTCAGAGTTGGTGCTCTATCCACTTCGCCACCTACCTGCCCCCTTTTATGCTCATTTTAAAAGGTTGATATCTGTTTCTAGGACACAGAGGAGATTGTGCCAAGCTTCCTCTACAGGATCAATAGGGGCTTCTCACTGCCCTGGGATAGATAATGCTGCAGCCTTTTCCACTTGTGATAGGTGGGCTTGGCCAAATCTTGCCTGTTATGCTGGGGTTCAGCAGCTTTGTCTTCTGTAGCTGCTTTGGAGCTTTCCCAGCTAGTCTGCTGATCTGCTGACTTCTGGACCAGGACAAAGTAGCCAATGCTGCTCTATTTTGGCTAAGAACCTCCCACTATATTTCCTATATAGAGCCTTTCCACCCTGGGCCTTCCTGTGCTGTGCCTTTGCTGGGTCATGTCTCTACTCCTCCTTGCCCAATTGAGAAAGAATTTCCTGAAGTCCTTCCAAGATATCTTCTACTGGAAATTTGTTACATTCTAAATATTTGTGGGTTCTTTCATTCTAAAATCTATTCAGAAGTTTGATCTACTGTTGGTTCTGAGGGAAGCCAGGAAGAGCTGTCTACTCTCCACTATCTTGACTCTGCTCCTTGACTTTAGCATTTCTGATGTCTTTCCAAGCTCCAAGAGCTCTATCAAGCATGTTTTTAGGTACCTTTATGGCTAATGGAATAAACTGTTCTCATCTGCCCATTCTGCCAGGTAAAGCCTTGATATGCTGAAGGTAGACATCCTCCTATCTCACTGATGTGTTTAAGGTATGTCATTTACCTTCAACCTAGTTTAGCCTGTCTGCAAAGAATGTTTTACCCAGGTATGGCTGCTATAAAAGCTTCAGCATCTATGCTCCAAGATACCCAAGTAGACAGACACCACAAACCTCTCTAGCTATAGTAAACTTGCAAAGGATACTAAGGTATCATGAGGAAAGTATTTAAGTTATTTCTTAGGCAGAAAGAAAGATTTCATGAAGAGATGAGGAAAAAATGCATTGTAAGCTAGGCTGTTAGAGGTGGGGTGGGTAGGCCTGTTAAAATACTAGAATAGATTTGTGCCATTTGTGAAATGAAGGGATGAGCTTAATTTTGTGGAACCAAGGGGCACAGGAAGTTAAAAATGTATAATCAAGCCAAAAAGAACCAGGTTGCAAAGGATGTTTGAAGTTAACTTAAATATTGAAGGGTCCAAGGCAACAATATGAGAAAATGTCCTTCTGCTTGGGACAAACATCAATGACATTGTCAGGTAGCTTTCAATCTCATTGCAATGCATAGAATATATTGAGTAGTATGATGCATTGATTGTTAAGAGTTTAGAAGGGCCCTTTATAGCTTACCTAATTTTAGCCCTTATTTTACAGATCAGGAAACTCAATAAAAGAAAAGTTAAGTAACTTGCCAAAAGTCAAATAAAGTAGGGACAAAGTAGAGATTGCCAATCAATCAACAAACATTTATTAACTGCCTTCTTTGTGACAGACATTGCTCTAGGCACAACACAACACAATACAAAGACAAATAGAGCAGTTCCTACCTGTCTTCAGGGTGTTAATAGACAACATGCAGATAGATAGATAGATAGATAAGATAGATAGATAAAGAGATGTATTTACAAAATCTGGGGGTAGGAAAGACAGGCCAGGAAAAGTCTTCAGCAAAAACAAAACAAACAAATAAACAAATTTGATTCTTGAGCTGAGTCTCAAAGGAAACCAAAAGGACACACAGACAAAGACAGTGTGTCGGTAATGCAGTCAAGACAATGCTACCCCCAAAAGCTAACCTTTTAATGGAGGGAGACAATGCATAAAGTGAATCTGAAAAGTGAGTGATGGGGGCTTGAAGCAAATGGTAAAGAGAAACATCAAGAGTCTGGAAAGAGTCCGCTCATGAATGAAATAAAGCATTATTAGGTCTTTCCTAAAATGGTGGTCTTGGGGAGGACGTCACCAATTAGTACAGAGGTATGTGAATTCCAGGTATTGGGTACAATTCAAGAAAAGGCCCTAAAATAGGAGATAGAAGATATTATTGTCAATTGGACTAAACTGACCTCTAACTTGTACGTGGCTGGAGCTGAACAAAATAGGCTAGAGCAAGAAAGTAGGAATCAAATAGAAGTTTAATTTTGAAGTGAGGGACATGGCTTTCAAGCCAGGAGGTAGATTAGACACATGTGCTGGAGCCCTATTCCTTGTGAGGGAATTGCTGTAGTGTAGCTGAATCTCACTTTATATATTTGTGGCTAGATGAAGAGTTAAACAGTGTAGTATAGAAACAGTAGTGAGGCACAACAGTAGCATTAAGGCAAGGTTGTCTAGTGACAAAAAGGTCTGTTCTTAGCAGGGCTTCATATCTGGATCTATTGGTGCTTGTCTGAGCTCAGGAACCATCAGTTGCAGAAGGTGAAAGCAAAGGACTGTTGTTATAACAACCTCAGGGCACAACTTGGTTGCTGGGTCTTAATTCTGGAAAACAGGATGTTTACTAATAGTATCTTGACATTTCCATCTCTTGGCCAAAGAGACAAAGTCTAAAAGAACCAACCCTTACCCTTTTGGGCAATAAAGGAGAGGCAAGTATAAGTCAAGATATTACAAGAGGTCAGTTGGACAAGAATAAGATGTTGAAAGAATAGATCTTGTCTAGCCACTGTTTGCTTGCAAGCAGAAAGGAGAGGGAACCCAAGAATTTAAAGAAAAAAATTGCCAGTACATACTTGAATCAGAGCCTGGTAGTGGGACGTATAACAAAATGGAAGAGGAATAAAGCTAGGAAATTATATTCAATCCTTGTCTGGAATCTTGGGACAGCCATCTCATATGGATGTCTGCTGCTTGTGGATTCTACTAGATGATCCTTGATATCCCTGAAACATTCTGCTATTCACTCAGGATTAGAGGCTTTCTTCAGATGATCCAAGAGTCCATACCCATAACTTTGACAGCTATGGAAATAGTCAGAAGGACCTGACAGAAGCCCTTAGAAGATATATAGATTGACAATTGTGGTAAAAATTCTTGTGCTAGTCTTTGGATCTAAGTTTCTGATCAACACAACACAGGTCCATGGTTAAAGATCTTTAATTTAAACAGCACATAACGATGGTCCAGTTTTTTAGTCATGAAGGGCTAGTCTCAAACAATGTAATAAAATTTTCTCATAATTCCCATAATTGCATAATTATATTAAGTCAGGTACAGATCAAATTACTTAGAAGTCTCATAATGGACTAGTTCTAAGAAGGGAGATTTATATGTTACCAAGGTAACCAAGAAAACTTAAACATAATTAAAATCAACTGTCCTTGTATGTTCAATTCTTTCCCATTTTCAACATCCATTTAACTAATGTATGAATGAAAGTGAGAAAAGTATAGATGGGGGAAAATAGAATGATGAGAAATATAGAGTTAGTAATCTTAACTGTGAATGTGAATGGGATGAACTCTTGTGTAAAATGGAAATGGATAGCCGAATGGATTAAAAGCCAAAATCCTACAATATGTTGTTTACGAGAAACACATTTAAAGCAGAGAAATACATATAGAGTAAAGGTAAAAGACTGGAGCAGAACCTATTATGCTGCAGCTAAAGTAAAAACAGAGGGATAGTAATCCTGATCTCAGACTAAACAAAAGCAAAAACAGGTCTAATTAAGAGAGATAAGGAAGGAACCTATATCTGGCTAAAGGATACAATAGATAATGAAGTAAAATCAATACTAAACATATATGTACTAAGTGATACAGCATCTAAATTTTCAAATGAGAAGTTAAATCAGTTGCAAAAAAGAAATAAACAGTAAAACTATACTAGTGAGGGAATCTCAATTTTCCTCTCTCAGAAGTTGATAAATCAGGGGCATCTAGGTGGCACAGTGGATAGAGCATCAGCCCTGAAGTCAGGAGGAGGCGAGTTCAAATCTGATCTCAGATACTTCCTCCTAGCTGTGTGATCTTGGGCAAGTCACTTAACCCCAATTGCCTGGGGGGAGGGGAGAAACTTGATGAATCTGATCACAAAATAAATAAGTAGGGAGGTGAATAAAATTTTAGAAAAGTTAGGTATAGACCTTTGGAAAAAGCTGAATGAGGATAGAAATGAATATACGTTTTCTCAGCAATATATGTCACCTACATAAAAAATGATCAAATCTCACAATCAAATGCAGAAAGGCAGAAATGCATCCTTTTCAGATTTTTATGCAATAAAAATGACTTGTAATAAAGAAAAATGGACCAAAATTAATCGTAAACTAAATAATCTAATCCTAAAGAATGAGTGGGTCAAACAACAAATCATAGAAATAATTAATAATTTCATCCAAGAGAATGACAACAATGAGACAACATACTAAAACATACTAAATCCCATAGGATGCTGCCAAAGCAGTCCTTAGGGGAAAATTTATATCTTTAACTGCTTACATGAATAAAATAGAGAAAGAGGAGATCAATGAATTGGTCATGCAACTAAAAACATTAGAACAAAAATTTTGAAAACCCTAAATAAATTTCAAATTAGAAATTTTGAAAATTAAAGGAGAGATTAATAAAATTGAAACAAAGAAAACTATTGAACTAATAAACAAAGCTAAGAGTTAATTTTATGGGAAAAAAACAACAAAATAGATAAATTTTGGGTTACTATGATTAGAAAAAGGAAAGAAGAAAACGAAATTACCAGTATCAAAAATGAAAAAAGTGAACTTACCACTAAGGAAGAGGAAATAAAAGCAATAATTAGGAACTATTTTGCCCAATTGCATACTAATAAATCTAACAATCTATGTGAAATGGATGAATATTTACAAAGGTATTGCTTGCCCAGATTGTATATATTGTATAGATTGTAACTGCTTACAAAATATTTTTCACATAAAGTCAGATCTAAACAATTGGAAAAACATCAGTTGCTCATGGATAGGTGAGCTAATATAATAAAAATAACAACTCTGTCTAAATTGGTCTACTTGTTCAGTACCATATCAATCAAACTGCCAAAAATTATTTCATAGAACTAGAAAAAATAATAACAAAATTCATCTGGAGGAACAAAAGGTCAAGCATTAATTAATGAAATTAATTAATTAATGAAAAATGCAAAGGATCATGGCTTAGCAGTACCAAACTTAAAACAATGTTATAAAACAACAGTCATAAAAACCATTTAGCACTGGCTAAGAAATAGAGTGGATGAGTGGAATTAGATACACACAATACAATAATCAAGGCCTATAGTCATCTAGTATTTGATAAACCCCCAAACTTCAGGTACTCCATAAGAATTCACTATTTGACAAAAATTGCTGAAAAAGTGGAAAATAATATATAAGAAATGCAGTATAGACCTACATCTCACAAAACAGGGTCAAAATAGACATGATTTGGGCATAAAGGATGATATCATAAACAAATTAGGAGAGCAAGGGATAATTTACCTACAGATCTTTGGAGAAGGAAAGAATTTGTGAGCAAAGAAAAACTTATGAAAGGCAAAATGGACAACTTTGATTACATTAAATTAAAAAGGTTTTGCACAAACAAAATCAAGAAAAACAAGATTAAAAAAGAAGTACAAAGCTGGAGGAAAATCTTTGCAGCCAGTGTTTCTGGTAAAGGTCTCATTTTTAAAAATATATAAAGTACTAAGTCAAATTTATAAAGATATAAATCATTCCCCAGTTTGTTAAATGGTCAAGGGATATGAACAGAAAAATTTCAGATAAAGAAATTAAAGCCATAAAAAAATGCTCTGTCTTACATGGACTGATACTAAGTGAAGTGAGTAGAATCAGGAAACACTGTACACAGCAATAGCAAGATTATATTATGATGGACATGGTTCTTTTCAAATGTGAGGTGATTCAAGCCAATTCCAATGATCTTCTGATGAAAAGAGCCTTCTACACTAAGAGAAAGAGCTATGGGGACTGATATGGATCATGACATAGTATTTTCACTTTTTTATTGTTGTTTGCTTGCATTTTGTTTTCTTTCTCATTTTTTTCCTTTTTGATTTGATTTTTTCTTGTGCAGCATGCTAATTGTGGAAATATGTACAGAAGAATTGAACATGTTTAACATAAATTGAATTACTTGCCATCTAGGGAAGGGGGTGGAGGTAACAGAGGGAAACAACTTTTGGAACACAAGGTTTTGCAAGGGTAAATGTTGAAAATGATCTCTGCGTATTTTATGAAAATAAAAAAAGCTTTAATGAAAATGCTCTAAATCATTATTTATTAGAGAAATGCAAATTAAAACAACTTTAAAGTACCACTTCACACTTTTCAGATTGTCTAAGATGATTGGAAAAGATGATAAATGTTGGAGGAGATGTGAGAAAACTAGGACACTAATGCATTGTTGGTGGAGCTGTGAAATTATCCAGCCATTCTAGTAAGCAATTTGAAACTAGGCCCCAAAGAATATAAAACTCTGCATACTCTTTGATTCAGCAATGTTACTACTAGATCTGTATCCCAAAGGATAACAGATAAAAGAGAAAAAAGGACTCACATGTGCAAAAATGTTTGTAGTAGCCCTTTTTGTAGTGACAAGAAACTGGAAATTGAGTGAATGCTTATAAATTGGGGAATGGCTAAATAAATCATGGTATATGGAAATATAATGGGATATTATTGTTCTATGAGAAATGATTAGCAGGCTGATTTCAGAAAAGCCTGGAAAGACATGAACTAATACAAAGTGAAGTGAGGAGAGCCAAGAGAACATTGTTTACAGTAACAGTAAGATTATTTGATCAACTATGACAGACTTAGCTCTTCTCAGCAATTCATTGATCCAGGGCAATTCCAATAGACTTGAAATGGAAAATGCTAACTGCATCCAGAACTATGGAGACTGAATATGTCAATTGAAGCATAGTGTTTTCGCTTTTTTGTTGTTTGCTTTTTCTTTCTCATGGTTTTTCCCTCTTCATCTGATTTGTCTTGTAGCAACCCACTTCTGTGTCCAGTCTCTCTTCTGTTTATCAATTAATATCAACTGGACTGACGTGGCCTCGAATCTGTAGATTTCCAGAGTTGAACAGAGCAGGGAGAATCAGGAATCAAGTATAAGTTTAATTTCAAAGTGAGGGCATGGTTTTCAAACTAAGAGGCAAATTAGACAACATGGTTAGTGGACCCCTAGTGGAGGGATCCACTCTGTTGTGAATGAACCTTTATATCCTTGTGACTAAACAAAGAATCAAACAGTATAATACAGCAACAATAGGGAAGTACAACAGCAACAATGTAAGAACAAAAAGATGGACATCCTTACCAGGGTAATTTGAGAAAAACTGAGTCACTGGAGGGGCCCTGGAGTTTTTCTTACAAAGAATGGTAAACTTTACCAAGCTGTTAGTTGGAGGATTAGAACAGGGGCAGGGACAGAGAATTCACCAAATGAGTGAGGGATTAGAATCCAGAAAAATACATCTCTGACGGGACTGGTGTTTTTCCATTGGTGCCAGAGAGTTCAGTGGCCCAGTTCTGTGTCCAGTCTCTCTTCTGATTATCAATTAATATCAACTGAACTGACGTGGCCTCTAATCTGTAGATTTCCAGAGTTGAACAGAGCAGGGAGAATCAGGAATCAAGTATAAGTTTAATTTCAAAGTGAGGGCATGGTTTTCAAACTAAGAGGCAAATTAGACAACATGGTTAGTGGACCCCTAGTGGAGGGATCCACTCTGTTGTGAATGAACCTTTATATCCTTGTGACTAAACAAAGAATCAAACAGTATAATACAGCAACAATAGGGAAGTACAACAGCAACAATGTAAGAACAAAAAGATGGACATCCTTACCAGGGTAATTTGAGAAAAACTGAGTCACTGGAGGGGCCCTGGAGTTTTTCTTACAAAGAATGGTAAACTTTACCAAGCTGTTAGTTGGAGGATTAGAACAGGGGCAGGGACAGAGAATTCACCAAATGAGTGAGGGATTAGAATCCAGAAAAATACATCTCTGACGGGACTGGTGTTTTTCCATTGGTGCCAGAGAGTTCAGTGGCCCAGTTCTGTGTCCAGTCTCTCTTCTGATTATCAATTAATATCAACTGAACTGACGTGGCCTCTAATCTGTAGATTTCCAGAGTTGAACAGAGCAGGGAGAATCAGGAATCAAGTATAAGTTTAATTTCAAAGTGAGGGAAATGGTTTTCAAACTAAGAGGCAAATTAGACAACATGGTTAGTGGACCCCTAGTGGAGGGACCCACTCTGTTGTGAATGAACCTTTATATCCTTGTGACTAAACAAAGAATCAAACAGTATAATACAGCAACAATAGGGAAGTACAACAGCAACAATGTAAGAACAAAAAGATGGACATCCTTACCAGGGTAATTTGAGAAAAACTGAGTCACCGGAGGGGCCCTGGAGTTTTTCTTACAAAGAATGGTAAACTTTACCAAGCTGTTAGTTGGAGGATTAGAACAGGGGCAGGGACAGAGAATTCACCAAATGAGTGAGGGATTAGAATCCAGAAAAATACATCTCTGACGGGACTGGTGTTTTTCCATTGGTGCCAGAGAGTTCAGTGGCCCAGTTCTGTGTCCAGTCTCTCTTCTGATTATCAATTAATATCAACTGAACTGACGTGGCCTCTAATCTGTAGATTTCCAGAGTTGAACAGAGCAGGGAGAATCAGGAATCAAATACAAGTTTAATTTCAAAGTGAGGGAAATGGTTTTCAAACTAAGAGGCAAATTAGACAACATAGTTAGTGGACCCCTAGTGGAGAGACCCACTCTGTTGTGAATGAACCTTTATATCCTTGTGACTAGACAAAGAATCAAACAGCAATATATAGCAACAATAGGGAAGTACAACAGCAACAATGAGGCAAAGTTGTCTTAGTGCCAAAAAAGTCTGTTCATAGCAAGGCTTCCTGTCTTGGTCTGTTGGTGCTTGCTTGAATTCAGGGACTATCAGTTCCAGAGTATGAGAGCAAAGGATTGTGGTTATACCAAGCTCAGGGCTCAGCTTACTTGCTGGATCTTAGCTCTGGAAAACAGGGTATCTACTATAATAGTATCTTGACATTATCAGTGAAGAACAGTGAGAAGGCCAGTTCAGCAGGACTATAGTGTGGGGAGAGTAATAAAGCTAGGCTTGGATATCTCATTTACAAAATAAAGTAGTTGGATTAATTGTTCTCCAGGCTCCCTTCTGGCCCTGATATTCTAGGAATCCTTTAGCTTAGAGACTTGTAAACAGTAGGGAATTTATAACATCAGTATGAAAGGGACTTTACTCATTGCTCTTTGCCTCACTCCAGTAGACTTTACCCCTTCCTCCTCTCCCCCCCTCAAGCTCAGAACATGGTAAATTAGTCTTGAGAGAAATGTCAGTCAATAGATAATGCCCTGATGTGACAAAAAACAAACAACAAGAAAAAGCCAATGTTGAGACAAAGACACACAGCAGGGTAGTGAGGAATTGGGAGAGAGCCAGAGCTTATATTGGTCCTTTATATGTTGGAAGGGACTCAACTAATTATCAAATCCAATACCTTCATTATACAGGTAGAAAAACTGAAATATCATGAGGCAATGTAGCACAGGATCTTTTGACTCTCCACTATGTACAGAATTGGACAGAATTGTGGAGCCAAAGAATGAGGGGAGCTAGAAGAAACCTGAGAGATCAATTTATATCCATTACTTATTGCCTATGTGGCTGTGGACATCACTCCACTGCTCTGGGCCCAAATTTCTTAATCTGTAAAATGAGAGTTTTAGAATAGATGATTCTAGGATCCTTTCCCTTTTCTCCTCTCACAGAGGTTACTACTCTAGTTCAGACCTTTATTGTCTCTTTTTTTTCTAGTTTATTTATTTTATTTTTTTCTGGTTATACATGTATTCACTTTTTAAAAAAAACCTTGTAACTTTAGCTTTCAAAATTTCCCCCTGTTTGTAGTCTATCCCCCTCTCAAACCAATCCTCCAAATGGCTATCAAAATAATCTCTCTACAACACAGGTTTTCCTTGCTCAAGACGTTTCAGTGGTTTCCTATTCCCCCAGAATAGGAGGATGGGTACAAAGATTTAGAACTGGATAATATATCACAGGATATCTATATGAACTCATTTTAGAGATGAGGAAACTGAGAATTAGAGAAGTTATATGACTAGCTAGCACTGGAGAAAATTTAAACTCAGGCCCTCTTAATTGTCATGTTGAATTGACATTTAAAGTTCTACCATTTGATTCCAGCCCATTTCCAGTTCATAGTAAGTACTTCCTATTCTACATTCTATGTTCCCAACAAACTGATCTACTTCTAATGTGCAAAACTGAACATCCCCTCTTTCACCTATATCTGGTTGCAGAAAGATTCTATGTCCTCATTTCAGGGTTTTGAACTTTCTTTGAGGCTCAGCTCAGGTTATGCCTCAATGGGAAGCCTTTCCTGATCACCCTATTCCTTAGTAATCTCTCTGTCCTTAAAAGACCTCATAATTACTTTTCTGTTTATTTATTGAGGGCAGGGCAGTTGGCTGTTTTTGTCTTTGCACCTCCAGGGCTTAGCATAGTGTCTGAAACATAAAAGTTGAATAGAATTTAGAAATGATACAGACTTAAATTCAACTCCCACATTTTAGAGATGAAGACGCTGAGTTAACCTTTAAAGATTAAACGATGTGCCTACTGTCATACAACTTTAATAAATGTCTACAGCAGGATTCGAATGCAACCTTTTTTGGCTGTAAATCTAGTGATGGACTAAAGGCTGGTCAATGATTTAGAGAACCGTCAGAAGCCAAAAGATGGGTAGAATGTCCGTTCCAGGCCTATGCTAAATTCTGACAGCCACCTTGGACAAGTTCCCCTCAGTTTCCCCGTCTGTGCCACAGAGGGTTGGGCTTGCTGGCCTCTGAGGTCCCTCATCCTGCGACTCAATGCAACCCCGCCATAACACAGATTGGGAAACTGAGGCTCAGGTAAGTGCACGAGGTGTCACAGGAGATGAGAGGAGCTGATGTCTGGATGTACCTACCTGAGCCGCTCCTTCCTTGGGACTAATTAAGAAGGCTGCCAAGATGCTAAGGGGACTTTGGAGTAAAGACAAGGACCCCTTCCTGCCTGAGTACACCCTCCTGGATACACCCCGGAGGTTCCCGGGTCCCACCGGCCACTGGCCTTGGTTCAAGCTGGGAGCAGGGAGGAGAGGGACCTGGAGCAAGAAGCAGGACCTGCCTGGCAGTGACGTCATGAATATATCACGCCCATGCCCACAACCCTGCCTCTGGGGCGGGACCCTCACGGCTTTCCGTCCGCCCCCTCGGCAGTGGCTTAGTCTGGCCGCCAGGGAATGAAAGGTCTTCAGGCTCCGAGCGGAGCGCACCGAGGGGCCTGCGGAGGTGAGGAGCGGGTCCGGAGGCCCCAACGCAGGCCCGAATCCGGGCCCGACAGACCCGCGAAGCCCCCGGGCCCGGAGAGGTGCGAGCGCCGCTGCCGCTTCTCCTCCCTCCGCCCCGATCCTTCCCTGGTGAAAGGGGGCCGGGGAGGCTGAGCTCGAGGCGGACTGGGCTCGCTCGTATCCAGCCTCCGCGGGCTCCGGGGTCTGTACTCCGGGCTCCGGCTCCGCAGGATCCGGGGTCCGCGCTCCGGGCTCGATCTGCGTGCGTCTCCCCAGGCAGTGCCCCCCTTTCTTGATCCCTAAGTGCGTGTCTTCCCCCCTTCCTCCTCCTCAAGTCCTTGTCTATTTGTCCCCCTTAGTGCTTGTCTGTATGCCCAGCACTGATTTCCCCCGGAATACTGGTCTGCCCCCCTTTCTCCCTCCCTAGCTGCCTATCTGTCTTTCTGTCCCGCTTAGTGCTTGTCTGCTCAGCTCTGACTGTGCCCCAGAATGCTAGTCTGCCCTCCTCTCCCCCTTCTTCCCTTAGTGCTTGATTGTCCCCCTTAGCGCTTGTCCAGCTGTGACTGTTCCCTGGAATGCTAGTTTTCACCCTTCTCCCCTTCTTCCCTTAGTGCTTGTCTGTGTGCCCAGCTGTGACTGTCCCCGGAATGCCAGTCTGTCCCTCTATCCCCCTTCTTCCCTTAGCACTTGTCTCTGTCTCCCTTCATGCTCGTCTGTCTGCCCAGCTCTGAATGCCCCCCAGAATCCTGGTGCTCCTGTCCATCAGTGTTGGTCGCTAAGTGCTTGCCCACCTCTTTCCCTTTGAGGGCTGGTGGGCTCTTCTCTTAAGCTAAGTGGTGTAGTTCTAGCACTCCAGAGAGTGGGAGCTCTACCCAATGGATGGGTAGAACGCTGGGTTCAGACTTAGGAGGGCTTCTCTTCCTGAGTTCCAGTCTGGTCTCAGACACTAACTAACTGACCCTGGGCAAGTCAGTTAACCCTGTTTGCCTCAGTTTACTCATCTGTAAAGTGAGCTGGAGAAGGAAATAGCAAACCACTCCAGTGTCTCTGCCAAGAAGACCTCAAATGAGGTTACAGGGGTCTAGCAGGATTGTAAAAAGCTTTCCAACAGCTGTCTTCTCTTATTTTTTAAATACTTGTCCATGTCTCCTCTTGAGTACTTGCCTGTTCTTGGGTACCCTTCCTCTTCCCCCTTCTCCTTCTCTGTTTGAGTGTGAGATGGATGTCTCCAGTTCTCTGAATTTGTGTCTCCTTGCACCTCTTTTCCTGACTTTCTGCTGATCAGAGCCCCCTGAGTGGAATCTTGGGAAGAAGAACCATCAGATTTATATTCACCCAAGACATAACTTGGTAGCTGATTGCTGTGGAATGAATTGCTTTTCTTTGAGTTGAAATAGGGAATATATAGGTTATCTTCAGTCCTTTTATCTCATACCCTTCCAAGGCTATTTCTGAGAAGATCGTGTATTCTGCTCTTTTCCAAGTTTCTTAAGCTTGTCTATTTTATGGCTGAGGGAGAGAGATTTCCTGAAACCTAAAAGCCATTTTTGGGAAACTGAAACCTGACAGTTCCTTTTCTCTTTTGGGATCTGAAGAAGGGAGAGAGACACATCAGAAATCCCCTGGGAAAGAAGCTATCCACTTTTTTTTAGTTTTAATCAGGAAGGTAACTTAATGCCGGTTTGTTTTTTACCTAGTGGATACTTCATATGTTCTGGTGTTTTTTCAAGTTATTTTGCCAGTTGGAACACAGTCACAAATCTCTGCTTCTCAATGTTTATTGATTTTGCTTCTTTTTTATTTCTATAGTTTCTACTCTATTACAAGCCTTTGACACCTGAATTACTGTAACAGACTCCTTTCTGGTTATACAGCCCTTCTACTTGGCATACCTTGTAGGTATGAGGAACACATTTTTAGAATAAAGACAGGAAGCACAGATGAACAGATGATATTTCTTTTGACAAATCTAATTAAGCCTCCACTTTCCTTTCTTGAAAATATAATATTCTCAGGACATACAATTGATGTATTTAGCTTTTTTTCCCCATTTGTACCACCCAGAATTACTTTCTTTTATAATCTCTGCCAAGTCACTACTTCTGTGACGCCTCCCTAATTAACCTAGTCCCACTATGACCACTTCTTTACTCTGAAGCACCTTATATCTTCTTTTGGCCTTCTTTCTAGATATTTCCAATGACTTTAAACTTACCTGAAATGATTATCAATATTTATTTTAAAATTGTTACCATTTGCCTAGGACTTTGTTAGGTACAGTGAAATTTGTTTTATCTGTCAGAATTCTAGTTGGCTCTAATTGTTAAAAAAAAAAAAAATGGTTTTTATTCTTTTTCTCTGTAATTTTTATATAATTTTTCCCATTCTCCCCTTTGAAGCTATATATTAATTTCTTCCTTAAAAATCCCGCCTTTTTATAACTTCCCTGTTTCCACCATTTTTCTAGTCACCTAGGTTTCCAGCTAGGAATTATCTTTAACTCTTTACTCTTACTGATTTCCTTCCTCCTACATAGTTCCTTGTCATATCAGTGCTTTCTCCACGTTGATCATACCTGTTCCCTTCTGTTTACCATAACCAGCTGAATTAAAGGCCCTTATCATCTCCCACCTGGACTGTTGCAATAGCATCCAACTTGGTTGTCTTGTATCCAGGCTTTTGCTTCTCTAGCCACCCTTCTGCCACTGTAGACCCTTTTCTAAGATATATGTTACTAGTTCATTGTACCCATATCCTCACCACTTTGTCCTCTGGATATGTTATTTGTCAATGTCCCCTTTTTAATGTAATTCCAAAACTGAATGCAATACTTCAGATATGATTTTGACTGGTATAGAGAACATACTATTGGGACTACTGTCTTCCATGTTCTGAACACTACAATTCTGTTAATGAAACCCCTACATTTTAGTAGTTTTTTTCTCCCCAGAAATATCACCCTTTCGACTCATATTAAGCTTTCATCCAGATAAATACTTAAGTCTATTTTTCGTTATTTATGAATTCAAATTTTTTAAAGCCCAAAGTCAAGGTTTTCCTTTATTATTTAATTTAATCTTATTGGACACAATCATAGAAAACTGTTAGATAATATTAGCATCTTGCTTTTGTTACCCTGTATATTCTCCCTTCCAGATTTATGTCATCAGCAATTTGGCTAAGTTTTTTTTTTTTTAATATCCTTATTCAAGTCATGAGTGAAAAGGTTGGTCAGGACAGGGATGGACAGAGCTCTGGCATAGTGCCACAGTGCTCCATCCAAATCACATTTGTCCATTAATCTATATTCTCAAGTTATTAACTATTTATGAATCTACTGAACAATATTATGAAGCAGCTTATATTTATGCATCTTATTCACAGGGTCTCACGAAAGACTTTGTTAAATGCTTGATTGTTGCTGGTTCCTAGTAATTTAAACATTTTTATTGATTTATTTCATTTTGACATTACCTTCATTTCCCAACACGTATCCTTCTTCCTTCCCCATTTAGAGAACTATCCATTAAATAAGAACTTAAAAAAGAAAGAGAAAAGAAAGCATTTCAATAAAATTAGTCAATGCATTAATCTAAAGATACACAGTGAAACACATGCATAGAGTTCCACCTCTTCAAAAAGGAAGAGGGGGAAATTGTTTCTTATGGTTCTTCTTTAGAGTCAAATAGTCAAATAAATATATGCTAAGTATAACACTACTCATATAATATTAGCATATACTAAGTATATGTTTCTAGTATAAAGACTTAAGTTTGATTAAAAAGAACCATAACAACAAATCTCTTCTCCTTCCTTTTTTTTTTTTAAATAGAGGTGGAACCCTGTGTTTATTTCTATGTGTGTTTGTGTGTATCTATATCATCAGAATTCATCATTAACAACTAGTTTTGCTGAAATGCTTCTTTTTTCTACTTATAAAACCTTTGTTTTTGTTTTGGATTTTTGTTATTGTTCTTTCTGTTTCCTTTACTGTATTTATTGTGCATATTATTTCCTTGATTGTGTTTCCTTTACTTTGCACTAGTTCATATAAGTCTTTCCATGCCTCATTGTTTCTCAAGGCTCAATACTATTTTGTCACTTTTATGTAACACAGTTTGTTTAGTCATTCCTCAAATGATTGGAATTTATTTTATTTCTAGTACTTTACTACTACAGAAGGCACACTTTCTCTTCTAAGTGTTCGTAAATCATCTAAATAATTTGTAATAGAATTTTACTAGGAATCTGTGTCAAACTTATTGGTTTATAGTTTCCAGACACTACTTTTTCTCCACTTTGAAACTCACATTTGCAACTCACTAGTTTTCTGATGTCATTTGTGTTCTTAGTGAGCTTTGTTTTTCATTCCATTCCTTAAAAATGAATTTGAATACCATTTTCTCCATAATGTTTTCTTTGAGCTCCCCTCCTTAATTGATAATGACCACCCTCCCCTCAAATTTCCAACAGTACTTTGCACCTCTTCTGTATCATAATTACTTGTGTGTGTATCATAGGTTCTCCCTCAGAAAATAAATGTCATAAAGACATGAAATTTGCCCCCAGACTCCAACCATATATTTCCAACTGTGTATAAGTGAGCCCACTTGATTTTTCCTGCCATGAATTCAAATTCAGTGAAACCACCATTATCTGTCTTCCTCTCACCCACCCCAACCCCCAATCAAAGCTATTGTTTTTTTTTTTTCGATCTTTCATGTCATGATTCCTCTATGTTTCCAAGTTAGAAATCAAATAGTTATACTTAAATATTCTCTTTTATCTACTATACAATACTACATATAGCACCGGTGTTATATACAGCACTGTGGGGGAGAAAACAAAGTGGAAATAATATACAACTCTGGTTTCAAGGAGCTTATTATCCTCATAAGGAGATACTATTCCAAGATAGTTATTACATATATTATTATAAACTAAATTCATTAATTATAAATAAAATGCCAATGTGGTCGGTCAGGAGTGACCAGGGAAAATAAGGAAGGCTAATACCTAATTTACCAAGTTGCCAGAAAAATTTGTAAACTTTAAAACACTAAAAATATGAGTTGTTATTACTACACTACCACCACTACCACCATCACTACAATTACTCCTATAATGGCTTCCTGGAAGAAGTTGGAATTTAAAAGATGGTGGTAAAAAGATATAGGTAAAGAGTGTTGAAGATACATTGAAGTAGAGGGAACAAAAAGTGACAGTATGGGAGTTTAGAACATGTTTGTGAGATGGTAGTTCAGTTTGGCTTCATGGAAGAGAATAATCTGGGTTTAGACTTTAAAGGTGGGATAAACAAAGTTGATGACAGATCTTGAACTCCAGCTAGAGGAACTTGAATTTTAAGCAGTTCTGTTTTGGGGAATTAAAGATTCTCAAGCAGTGAAGTACCATGATCAGAACTGGGTGCAGAAAGAAAATTTTGGCAGCGGAATACAAGAGGATTAAAAGAGAGGAAAAATGAAGGAAGGAAGACCTGTTAAGCTATTGTTATGGTCAATGCAGTTGATAATGCTTATTTAAAAGAAGTGGCACCAGGAATGATGGTGCTGATGAAAGATGTAAGAGATTATAGAGATGTGTAGAAGAGAGGACAGTCAGAAATAAGTCTTAAGATTGCCGACTTGAGAGCCTAGGGGATCTCTCTCTCTCTCGAGAGAGAGATTATTCACTATAATACTATATAGTGAAATCAAAATGAGGAGCAATTTTATTTTTTAACTGAATATTATTTTTATTGCATTATTGTTCATAAAAGATGTATTTAATATTTCTAATTTTCTTTATTTGTGACATTTTCACGCTCTAATACATGATCATTTTTTGTGAAGATACTATGCAAAGCTGAGAAAAAAAAATTGATAGCTATTTAATATTCTCCAGAGGTCTGCCTTATACAACTTTCTTAAAATTCTATTCAGGTCCCTTTTTCCCCTTTCCTTTTAATTTTTGTTTAAATTTATAAAGGTATAAGAAGAATAAACAAATTTCTGCTAATACTTTTATTTTTTATTTCTCATTTAAATTTTCTTTTAAGAATTTGGATGTGCTAGGTCGTGTAGTGGTTAGAGCACCAGTCCTGAAGTCAGGAGGACCTGAGTTCAAATCTGACCTTAGACACTTAATATTTCCTAGCTGTGTGACCCTGGGCAAGTCACTTAACCCCAATTGCCTCAGGGAAAAAATTTGGATGCTATTATGTTTGGGATCTGTGTTTAGAACTGATATTAATTTTGTTGTTTATTCTACCATTTAATAAATTGTAGTTTCCCTGTTTAACTCTTTTAATTACATTTATTGTCATTATTTTTTCTGACATTATGGCTGTTTTCCTTGCTTTTTACTTCATCTAAAGTACAATAGATTCTTCTCCAATCTGTTATTTTAATTTTGTGCATCTTTCTGTTTTCTATGTTTCTTATAAACAATATATTGTTTGATTCTGGTTACCCCTTTTCATTTTATAGGTGAATTCATTCCATTCATGGTCACAATTAAGGTTGTTAATTGTGTGTTTCCCTCCAACTTTTTCTCTTAGACTCATTTTTTCCCTTTGCTTCTTCTTTCTTTTCTGAGAATTTGTTTTGCTTCTGGCTAATCTTTCCTTTAGTTGCTCTCTCTTATATTCTCTTTTCCTTTTCTTTTACTTTCTCTGTTTGGTCAAATGGATTTCTCCACTCATCTGTGTCATTTCCTCTTTGCCCAGTTCAGAACACAGTGAAGTTAAACTATCATCTGTAAAAACTCTTTCAATGAACCACTTTATAATTTTTTTGAGGCATCTAATGGGCACCACAATTATATGAGTTAATTTTCAATATTCTTTCTTTCTCTCCCCTCTTTCCCCCCAGCAGTATATGCCTCTTGTGTTCCCTTTTCATTCTTCATTTAAGGTTGTGATTTTTTTTTCTGAGGCAATTGGGGTTAAGTGATTTGCCCAGAGTCACACAGGTAGGAAGTGTTAAGTGTCTGAGGCTAGATTTGAACTCAGGTCCTTCTGACTTCAGGGCTGGTGCTCTATCTATTGCGACACCTAGCTGCCCCATATAATGTCTTTAAAATGATGAAAACAGATGCCTATTGTTTAAAGACCTGTAAATGGGTACTGTTTGTACTATTTGTACTATTGATCTGTCAGTAATAATCTTTAAGTAGTACTTGTTGATTTGTTCTTGAAGAACTAGTTTGTTGCCAATCTAACAGTAGTGACATAGTTTCCCACGCTCCAATCAGGCCTGGCTTGATGAGCAATAAAGCGATGGGGGAGTTATCCCTCCATTAGATGGACTTTGTTAGAAATTGACTCACATTTGATGATCACCTAATTCAACTCTAGATCCCGAGCTTAAAGGGCAGTATGAAAGAAAAAGAAGAAAGTATCTTTTTTCTTATGGAAATTAGTCTGGAGAGAAAAATGTATGCATGTGAAACACAAGTGACAACTAAAATCCTGGTTCTTTGCCCTGTGGGACATATCTGATGTTGACAAGGTTCACTGCCCTACATTTCTTTTTGAGGGATTTTTCTTATCTCCAAGGCTTGCTGAAGCCTGTCATAGTGAAGAGTTCTGCTTAAGGATTTCATTCATTGGATTGTCCAATTGTTATTTCTCTGTATCAAAGAATGAAAGTTAGGTGAATATTTTGCGGATTTAGGGATAATCAGTACTTATACTGTAAAGATAAGCAGAGCCTTTGTGTTGAGGAGGCAAGTATCTGGGAGATGCAGTGGCTGGAATTCTGGACTTCGAATGAGAAAGATTTGAAGATGAGAGAGTAAGTTTAACTGAGCAAAATAAGAAGAGTATTTCTTATCTTTCCATTTTGACTGACTTGGTAACATGGTCACTGTGGTGGTAACATAGAGGAGATTTCATCATTAAGGAAAAAGTAAGCTTTTTTTAAAGGATCAAGAACAATATGAAAAATCCTAGCCATTAAAAAAAGAACAGCAAAAACTTCAAAATCACAATGAAAATAAACAGGATTTATAATAGAAACAGTTCAATTTTTAAAAATTCAGTTTTCTATAAATGAGATAAATACAATTATCAGTTTGTGACCTACCTCGGCTTCTATTTCAGAGGTGTTCTCCACGATCACATAGCATGAACAGGAAGTATGTAAGTGATCTCTAGTTCTGAATGTATATTTCAAAGAGGGAGTAGGTCTAACCCAGTTAGACTTGATTTCCAAGAAGAGATTAGAAAAATTTGCTGCCAGATCTATTAGAAATAGCCTTTCAGTTCCTGTTACCATATTACCACCTCTTTCCTTCTTTCCTTCCTTCCTTCTTTCTTTCTTTCTTTCTTTCTTTCTTTCTTTCTTTCTTTCTTTCTTTCTTTCTTTCTTTCTTTCTTTCTTTTTTCTCTCTCTCTTTCTTTTTCTTTCTCTCTTTTTCTTTGTTTCTCTCTTTCCTGGCTTCAATAGTGGCAAAATATAACATCATAATTTTAGGGAGTATATTTTTTTACTTATAATTAAAAACAGACATTGGCTATAAAAAATAGTTAATATTTTCTGACTCTTCCATTTTATGTTTGTTTTCCCTTGGGAATAGAAGATAGAGATGTGTGTGTGTAAATATATATATATATATATATATATATATATATACATATGCATGTAGTCTCTTACCTTGATTAAAATAGAGAATGATGAAAGGAAAGTATGATAAAAAGGGGGAGGTAGCCTTTCTAAATCTGTTTTCTTCCAAGTCTTCAAAAAAAAATTAGATTTTACTAAATGTTTTTTAAAATCCCTTCCCAATGATGCTACTTTGTAATTAAGACTAATCTTGATGTTTTTTACACATATCATATTCACTCTTTCCCTCCAACTGGAATGTTAATCCCTGCTCTGCTTTTCAAATCCTCATTTTAGAATGTCCAATTCAGTGAGTCTCACTTCCAAGAAATCATCCCTCAAATTAACATTTTAGCTTTGCTTTCTCAAGATTTTTTATAATACTTAGAGTAAGAATAAGAAAAGTTCACAATTTCACCTAATCCAGGAATTATTTTCTTGGAGCTCATGAACTTTTATTTTTAATATTTGATAACTATTTAAACATAATTGGTTTCCTTTGTAATGCTAAGCATTTTATTTTATACATTTAAAAGTATTATTTTGAGTAGTGTTCCTTAGCTTTAGCAGATTGCCAAAGGAATCTATGATACAGAAAAGGTTAAAAATCTTTGATTTAGTCCAGCCTTCTCATTTTAGAGATAAAACCTCACTGAACTTTAGTTGAAGTGACTTGTCCAAGGTTACATAGATAGTAAGCCAAATACTTGGTATTTTAGCCCAGGCCATTTGATTTCAATTTCAATGACTTTTTGATTTGTATTGTATTTTATCTTCTTAATTTTTCTATCTCTGTTAATCCTACCTCTGTAGTTAAGCCTCCTCATCTTTAATTTTCAATCAAATTTACCCTCTTCTTAATTTGTCATTCTATATCTGCTTTCTTTCTCTGTTAAACTCCTAGAAAAAGTCCTCTGGACTCCATTTCTTCCCTCACTTAATGCCCTACAATTGGCACTATGTACATTCTTATTTCTTTCCCTTGCCCTTTGATACTTAATTGAAATAATTATTTCAAGGTTATTGGAGATTCTGTGGCCTTTTTGCAGTCTTCATCTTACGTAACCTCTTTATAGATATTTTAGATCATTTTTTTCCTTGCTATTTTCTCTTCCCTTGCTCCAGGACTGTTTTTCCCTACGTATCCTCTACCTCTTTTACTACTCCTTTTCAGTTTTTATTTTTAGGTCATCATCCATTCTTTGGCTTTTGGTAGTCTCCCAGAAGACATATACTCTTTTTTTTTTTTTTTTTTTTTTTTTGCTAAGGTAATTGGGGTTAAGTGACTTGCTGAAGGTCACACAGCTAGGAAGTGTTAAGTGTCAGGTCATATTTGAACTCAAATCCTTAAGACTTAAGGGCTGGTGCTCTATCCACTGCACCCCCTAGCTGCCAGGACATATACTCTTCTGATGCTATCATCTGCTCCCACTGGTAATTGAATGTATAATTGATTCTCATCTTGAGGCAGATCAGTCCCAAATCTACATAACCAGTCCTCAACTTGCTCCTGAATTTATCTTGGCATGAAAAGTTCTTCAGAATCTGGATTCAGTCTATATTACCTGGTTTATTTCACATCACTCACATTTATATACGTTATATTCTAATTAAATTAATCTAATAGCTCTTCCCCAAAGAGCATTGCATTTCCAGTCTCCTTGTATTCACACAGGCCATTCTTTATGTCTAGAAAATATTCCCTTCTTATTTCCCTTCTCCTTTCCGCTTCTCCCCACTTCTACCTTATCCTCTGTCAAATAAGCTTAAGGACTACCATCTATGGATAGTCTTGTATGATCTTCCTGTTTTTGAGTATTCTTTACTTACTGAGAAACCTTTATTTATTTAGCTGTGTGTATCTTATATTCCCCTTCCTCAGCAGAATAAAAAATATTCAATGAGGGCAGGGACTAATTTGTGGAGAGTTGGGTTTTTTTGTTTGTTTGTTTGATTGGTTTTTGGTCTTTGGTCTTTTGGTCTCAGCTTAAGACATATTTGCTGAATTGTACTATGTTGTAAGCTTCTTTCAGAATAGGAACTATTTGCTATACTTATTTTATATTTCAAATAATGCTTTATATCTATATTAGTCCTGGAAGACTAATAGTAAATACTGGTTAATTGCTTGAACCCACTGATTTTTAGGAAGCAATTTATAATCAGGGACTGATTCTGTTTTCTTTAATTTTACAGTTTTTACTGTTTCTAGAATCATGGAAAACCAGTTGGCTAAGTCCACAGAAGAAAGAACATTTCAGTATCAGGATTCTCTTCCTGCATTGCCGGTTCCTTCTCTTGATGAATCACTGAAGAAGTACCTTGAAGCAGGTCCAGCTCTTCTGATATTTTTGTATATGTTAAATGGCATTTGATTTCAAATAAGGAAAAGTACTGAAAAGAAAAAATAGTTGAGTTGAGTTGAGTTGCTTGGTCATCTAATTCGGCCCCAAGGCATTTTAAAAATAGAACAAGATATTAATGATAAAAAAATCTTTTAAAAATTTTCTCTCCTATCTCCTGCTTTTTCTCACTTCTTTTCTAATCCTTATCATTCTCTTCCCTATATTTATCTACATTTGCTTTGACTTGGCAGTCACTTTTTTTTTCTTATTTCCTATAATCCAATTATTTTAATAAGATTTTGTAAAAAAAAAAAAAAAAAAAAAAAAAAAAAAAAAGAATAACAACAAGAAGATTTTGTAAATTTGAAGATTATTTCTATCATTGCAAACAATCACTTTATGGTGAAAATATTGAGTTGACTACATTCCCACTTTCCTAAGTTACTGAATGTTGATGTTATTTAATTTCTAATTACTCTCTATGAGTTTATTTGGTGTATACCACCACAACATGAATCTTGTTAATCACTTTGTTATTCTTACAAGATACACTTTCAAATGTTTAATCTATTTTGTGGCACCTCTAACATTAGGCTTTCTAATATTTCTTCAATTAATTGACACCATCTAATTTATATTTTAATGTATTTAACATCTACTGGTCATCCTGTCATCTGGGGGAGGGGGTGGGGGGGTAAGAGGTAAAAAATTGGAATAAGAGGTTTGGCAATTGTTAATGCTGTAAAGTTACCCATGCATATATCCTGTAAATAAAAGGCTATTAAATAAAAAAAAAACAATTAATTGACACCAATACTTGAGTGTCCCTCATGTAGGACTTCAAATGACTGACGTTATTGTAGTATTGGTTATGAGTAAATAGGATTCCTTTAGCTATTTGATTAAAATCCAGAAGATAATACATTTTCTAACGTCTTAGTTTTACTATTATTATTGAATGATTCCCTCCCCCCCCCCACAAAAAAAAAGTGACATCTAAGAGCATTTTTAGGAAGTGGTAGACAAAACTGCATCATGCCAATGAGTATTTCTTTTTGTGGCATATTTCTATTGCTACTTACTTGTAAACTCCATTATTCTTATTCTTTAAGTTGTTAGATTGTTGACATGATTAATATGTTGTTTTACATATATGAATACAAAAGCATGCATAGTTAATACAGACTGAGGTAGCTTGTGATAATACTTTATAATTTATAAAGTATATAATTTATATAATATAATTTATACTTTTTTTTAAATTACATTTTTCCTCATAGTGAAGCCATTTGCCAATGAAGAAGAATATAAACAAACAGAAGAAATAGTTCAAAATTTTCAAAATGGAATTGGAGAAAAGTTGCACCAGAAATTACTTGAAAGAGCAAAAGGAAAAAGAAATTGGGTACTTTTATGTTTTTACAAATAGTTAACCAAATTGAGGATGTTAATGTAATGTAAAGTGTAGTCCAAACATATTTACAATGTGTATGGCATATATAATTTAAATATATTATAACCTTTATTTGTTGCTTACAATTTAAGAGTTTATTGTTTTAGTAGGTAACAAGTCAGCTATTGCTATAAAGTCTTCTTGGCTATTAGCTTCATCATTCTAATTAAAGACTTGAGAATATGTTCTCTCCAACAAATAGTATTTATTTGATCCCTCAAGCTCTGCGTGCTTGAAATTTAGAATCATAGGATTTGGAATTGCAGTGCTCCTTAAAAGTCACTCAGTACCACCTCCCTCATTTTACAGATGAAGACTTTGAGGTCCAGAGAGGTTAAATCATTGTCCCAGGGTTCTATAGATAGTAACACTTGGGACTTCTGACTCTGGGTCCAAGGTTTTCCCCTTTCTTTACATTTCCTGTGGGTATTGGAAATACTGTAGACCACATGAGACCATTGTGCCAATAAAGGAATGGACTAAAAAGTGTTTATACAATATATGCACATAATATTTTTACAATGTATGTACAGTGTAAATATAATATATTTACAATATAAAACTTTATATAATATAAATTCATAGTAATGACATTTTAGTGTTGGTGATAAAAGGAAGTTGGGGAAAGTTATCCTGGTAAGTAAGGGCATCTCAGGTTAGAGGAGAGGTCTTGTTGGGACATTAGTCTTTTAAAAACTAGAAGATGAACTTCCATGATAAAAAGAGTCAGTTGAATTGATATATATGTAAGTAATTCACTACCTAGGAACTTTTTGAAATGTCTTTCACTAGCAGTTGTCATTCGAACAGAAGTCTTAGAGCTTTACAATTCCCATGTTCTCTGCTTTCTGTTTTCAGCTTTGTGTAATTTAAGTAGGGCAAAAGTTTGGGACCAGTTGTGACTTGCAGTCTTAGTCTCATTTATCTCAGTTTGAATACCTCATTCTGGCGTAATCATACTAGGTTCCTCCCAAAAAAAAATGCTTCAGGGTGATTTTATTTGATCTGCTTGTTTGTGCAGGAAAACCCATCAGTTGCATTTGCTAAAAGATTGACCCACCCAGATCTTATATTGGTAGATGTAAAAGCAATACCTATGGAAATTTTCACTTAGTTTCAATGAACTGAAATGATTTAAATTTTTGTTGAAATTTTTATGTATTATTTTTACTAATGACATGTAATAACATTTTTCAACATTTATTTTTAAAAATTTTGAGTTCTCAATTTTCTTCTTTCCTCTATCCCTTCGCTCCCTCTTTGTGGAGGCAAGCAATTTGATATAGATTATACATGCTGTATGTGTGCCATCATGCAAAACATATTTCCACATTAGCCATGTTACAAAGGAAAATATACCAAAAAAAAATCCCCTCAAATCCAAAACAAACCCAAAACAATAAAAATAAAGTAAAAAAAAAAGTATGCTTGAATCTGCATTCATTCATCAGTTTTTCCTCTGGAGATAGATCATGTTTGTCATCTTAAATCCTTTGGAATTGTCTTGGAAAATTGTATTGTTGAGAATAGCTAAGTCATATCAAAATGATTTAAATATCAGTGAGAGTAGAATACCCTTTAAATTTTTTTATTTTAATAGTATTTTATTTTTCCAAATACATACAAAAATAGTTTTCAGCATTTGCCTTTACAAAACCTTGTTTCAAATTTTTTTCTCTCCTCCCCCCATCCCTCTCCCAAGACAGCAAACAATTCTATATAAGTTAAACATGTACAATTCTTCTAAACATTTCCATATTTGTCATGCTGCGCCAAAAAAAAAAAAAAAAAAAAAAAAAAAAAAAACCCAGGTCAAAAGGAAAAAAAAAGAAAAGAAAAGAAGAAAACAAAAGAAATGAAAAGAATACCCTTTAATGTTTTAAATTTAATTTACAGGGATAACATTGGAATCATCTTAACTTATTAACAGATCAACTTTTAAAAGTAGCATTTAATGTCTACTGTATACATGACCCTAAGGACTCAAGAATTATATAATATAGAAAAGACTATCTCCTGATCAAAATAAGGACATCTAAGATTTCAGTGTACTGGTGTTTCTAAAATAGACTTTGCAGTGATTCTTTACATTTCACTATTGTGTTCAGGATGCTATTGTGACATTGGTTGACAACTTCCTTAGTGAACAATTTAGTTATTTTTATAATTTGAAGTTTTTTCAAAATAGAAAAGAAGCCCTAAGAGCATTTGATCTAAGCCTGTAAATTGGTTTAACTTTAAAAGGAATATAGTATAATTGAATGAAACTAGCTTCAGAGTCAGCAAATCTGCATTCAAATCTCACCTCTGAAAGTTACAATTTAAGAACTTTCAAAAAGTCACTTAACTTCCCTGGGGACCTCTACTTCCTTCTCTATAAAATAAGACTTTGGAAGCGATGACCTCTAACAAATTTTTTAGCTCTAGTTGATTCTGTGATCTTTAAGTGTTAAATAGCAATTAAAAATAAAATATTTCAGTAATCCACTTATTTCTGAAGTTCTGTTTTTTATCACTTTCAGCTGGAGGAGTGGTGGTTGAATGTTGCTTACCTGGATGTCCGTGTACCTTCACAACTGAATGTCAACTTTGGAGGCCCTGCAGCTCACAGTGAACATTACTGGCCTCCAAAAGAAGGCACACAGCTAGAAAGAGGATCTATAACTCTTTGGCATAATTTGAACTATTGGCAGCTACTAAAAATGTAAGCTAGGGACTCAAAAGGATATCATTGAAGATTTACTTGAAGACTTAGATAATGTACCTGTGAAATTTAACTTAATCATATGAATGTAGATACTGAATTTATAGAAGATGACTTTTTAGTGTAGCTTTTTGATCAATCTTATTTTTCATAGGGAAAAAGTGCCTGTTCATAAAATTGGAAATATGCCTTTAGACATGAATCAATTCCGAATGCTGTTTTCTACTTGCAAGGTACCAGGAATTACTAGAGATTCAATCAACAATTACTTTAAAACTGGTAAGTAAGAAAGGGGTAGTTTGGATTTTGTTTGTTGGTAAAGACAGTAGGCTTTATGCAGTTTTTAAGAACATAATGATTTGCACCGACATGAAACGCTAAAGTTTTCAAAATGCTTTACACACATTATCCTAAGAACTTCTTTCATCTTCCAATTAAGAATGCTCAAATAAAGAAGTAGTCATTAAATTTACATTTGTGATGTAGGTATAAATGCCTCCCAGTATTTACGATTGTGTGTGTATGTGCATGTGCATGTATATGAAAGATAATGAGGTGCATGTAGAAACCTTTTTAATAGTTATCTTTTCTTCCTTGCTAATAATAAAGTAAGATAGACTTTAAAATTTTCAATCTCCAAACTTAAACTTCATGATGACTAACAGCATAAAAACATTCCTTACCCTCCTCAATTTTATATTCATTTTCTTGCACTTCTGAAGTACAGAGAAAAGCTTCTTTTAAAAGATAGTTTCTTTTTAATTTAATAGTATCAAGACTAATCAGCTAGATGCAAAATAAGGGACAAAATTCTTAGTCCACTAGGTAGCCTTTAGCAAAGCAAAATCAAACAAATGAACAAATAATAAGAGAGGATTCTTTTCTTTGGTGTCTCCTTCCAGGACTACCTTAAATTCCAGCCCAGTTGATTCTATTTTCCTTCCTTTTTTTGTTTTGTTTTGTTTTCTTTCCTTTTCTACATTACCTTGTATAGATCCCTGCCTCAAATTATTTTTTGGATGTAAATTTGGTGGAGGGATTAAAGAATTTGAAATTCCAGTGGATAGAATGTAGGAATAAGGGCTAGAGGACTTTAGCTTTCAGGGACTAAGTTCTGAGTGTGGTTTTGTGCTCATAAATCATGTAATCACCCAGCCCTTTGAAATCATAAAAAAATCTGGAGAAAGAAGAAGTGATTCGTTTCATAAGGTTAGAAATTAGACCTATTTATTTCCCTTTCAGTGGCTTGAAGCATATTTCCCTTTTTCTCTTTTTTCTCCTTCTCCCAAAGAGTGTAGACATCAGAACCACAGAAATTGAACTGAAAAACTGGTTTAGATTGGACCAATTCATGATAGGTTGAAGCTTATGGTCTTCCAATCTAGACCTGATATCGCAATTTAGGCTTTGTCATTCTACTATATACTATACCTGTGCCACAGGTCTTCTCCACACCATCTTCCTTTCTTATTGACTATTTCTGTGTTAACTTGTTAATGTATTTTTATTTAGGGTACATTTTCAAATGTGATGGATACATTGTCATATAAATGGATAGCTAATATACTCATTTAACTTTTAAAGGATTTAGTCCTGTGTTTTCTGCTCCTTATTCCAGAGAGTGAAGGACACACCCCAAGTCACATAGCAGTGCTGTGTCGAGGTCGAGTTTTTGTCTTTGATGTCATGCATGAAGGTTGTATGATGACCCCGCCAGAGCTGCTCAGGTTTTCAAATTACTTTGCATTCCTTGAGTCTCTCTAGGTCATAGTATCTTTCTGGAGTGATCCAGCACATTTTTTGAGCTCTCTTTTTTGAGGGACATATGGTTTCATGGAAATGGAAAAGAGTCAGAGGTGGAGAAAAAAGGTCTTCTTGCTGATTTTGTATTTCTTTAATTTTGAGTGTATATTATTTGTTGAGACTTTTTTGGGTGAGATTTTGACTCAAAGATTAAGTGGAAGAAAATCTAGTATAAAATGAACAAGAACTTTTTAATTTTAATTTTTAAAATGATCAAGAATAACTTTAATGATATTTGGAGATGTGTTCAGTATTGCATTTCATCAAGAAACTTCAACTGCCTTGTTATGAGAAATTGAAAAAAACTAAAAAGAATTATGTGCTATAACAAAGTTCATAATTTAAAGCATATGTTCCTAGAAATTTTTTTTTTTTACTAAAGGCCTGCTTAATATTTATTTGCAGTTGCAACAAGCATCTTTTATTATCCTTTTTTTTAACCATTGTTTACTATAGTTTCTTATCAGATAAAAGGTACTATTAGAAGCAGGCACACAAAACGTAGTAAGAAGTGACAGTCTGTATAATATGATGCTGGGAGAGAAGGCAGAAAAACCATTTTTTTAGAGACAAAAACTCAAACAACATAGCAGTCAGAGGCCATTTAAAAATCATAGGCCTAGAATTGAAAGGGACATTAGAGATTGTCTATCTAGTTCAGCCTCTTTTTATAGATCAGCTGAGTCCCTGAGAGAGACTATCTATCATCTTTTCTTTTCTTTAAATAGTATTTTTCCCCATATGTCAAGAAGATTTTTTTTGCATTTATTTTTACAAGATTTTGAGTTCCAAATTTTTCTCTCTGCCTTCTTCCCTCCCCTTTCTTCTCCTGAAGATAGTAGGCAGTTTGATATAGTTTATACAGATGCTATCATGTAAAACATATTTTCATATTAGTCATAATTGTGAAAGAAGAAACAGATTAAAAGAAAAAAGAGAGTAAAGTGAAAGAGTATGCTTTGATCTGCATCCTGAATTCACCTGTTCTTTATCTGATTATGAGTAGCATTTTTTTTCATTAGTCCTTTGTAATTATCTTGGCTCCTTGTGTTGCTGAGAAGAACTGAGTCAATCATAATTTATTCTCACACAGTGTTGCTGATTATCCACCATCTTTTAGAAAGTTAATGGCAGTATTGCTATTTGAACCCAGAGCCTGTGATTCTAAGCACAGCATTCTACTCAACTGTTGGTTGAGGAACCAATAACATTACTCAATCAATGTTCTTGAAAGCTCCTGTTGACTTCCTTCACAATATTTCCAGTGCCATGTACTGATTTTCACATTGAAGCCCAAGAGTCATTGACTGGGATTGATTGGGTTACTCTCTTTAAGATGGGAAGGAACCATGAAACCATTAAAAAAAAAGATTTTCCTTCATAATAATTAAAATAGAAGTTTTTGGTATCTTAAAAGGCGGGAGCCTAATAATAGACTGTCTTGTCTGAGACCTGGCGCAGCCAAGTTCATCATCGAAAAACTGGCCACAGGTTAATTCTTAGAAACGAAAATGTTGGCATAAGGAATTCCAAAGTGAAAGCTTTTGTTATGTGAATTATTTACACACATGAATCAGTTCATTCCCTGATGATATGAGATAAATGAGTTGCCATTCTAGTTTGTGTTTCCAGGTCTTGCTCACTTTATTCATTGTGTGCAGGTAGGAGAATAAAATTAGACCAACCTGTTAGGCCACTTTGGACTTGAACTAATCTCAGTAATTCCATTGTGTCAGAAAATGTTTAACTTTTTAAAAGTATAATCATTGAGTTTAAAATTCAGACTTTTATCTTTTAATATGAAATTTTATATTTAAATATTATATATAAATATAAATAATTTATATTTAATATGAAAATATGCCTCCCAGGAGGCAGAGACTCATATGTTAGTTCTTTCATAAAGAAATAGCATAAAAATTCAAGGTCTGATGATTTGATTTTTAATTGTCAAGTAATCTCTTATTATGTTAGATAAAATCTCACTTCCAGCACAAAATTTACCTTTTTTGAAAAGACCGTTTCAATGTAGTTGGATATTATAAATTTAACAAGGCTGGGTAAAGTGCTAATTTTTTGTGCCCCCCTGCCCTTGCTCCACCTCCCATTCCCAGGGTTTGAAAGACATTTTCTCTGATAATCACTTATTTCTGATCCCATTTTTTTCTTTGTGCTAAAATGTTACAAATTTTATGATAAGCTATCTTACAGGATCATTTAAATGATGGATCATTTAAATCACCAAGTCCATATTAGCCTACATAAATATACTTTTAAAGTGAATGGCATTTTTCAGGCTAACTATATTTCTCCCTAATTGAGAGTTAAGATCTGTTGGTCCAATGTTTGGAGCAGGAGAGCTGGAACAAGACTGGTAATTTGAAGCTGTCCCCATTCTGATTCTAGGGTACCTTTCTAGTTTCATTTCTATTTCTCCCCTGCACAAATTCTATTCTCTAGCCAAAGTGAGCTCTCCAGCTGTTTCCCAAATTACCTTGTGTATTTGTCCAGGGCACCCCCATATCTGAAATGCTCTTCTTAGCAGCTCTGTTGAGGCTTGACACAGATGCCATTTCACTATGCTGCCTTTTCAAACCCTATCACTAATAGTGTCTTACCCACAATGCAAGTAAGTCAAGACAGCCTCCTCATGATGTATTGGTCTTCTTCAAGAACAAAGGGTGAACTACACTCCAGAGCACTTTGTTTTCTCCTTCATCTCCACCTTGCATATTACATTTATCTCTGCACATTTTTTTTTATCCTGTCCCCCTTACCCTCACACCTTGGAGTAGGAGAGCTCTAAAGGCAGGGCAATCTCTTTGCTCTTTGATGAGCACAGGGCCTTCTGTGTACTTAATATGGTTCTGTCAACTTGAATTAAACTTGAAAGCAGATTGCACAATGGAGAAATTTGTCAGTTAATGAAAAAATACTTTGCAGCTGCTGGGGAAGTAGCCCCTTGGAGGAACTCTCCTGCCCCAGAGGGCCTTTCGGCAGTTAAGTGAAGACAGGACAGTTAAGTAGAAGGGAAAACATTTCATCCTCACAATTTGGGGGAGAATATAGGATAAGGGAAATCATGTACACAAGTAAACCATTTTTTAAATATTTATTAAAACATGAAGTTATTGAAGGCTGTTTGCAACAACTCTATTGTAGAAATGAATCCTGAGGTTTTTTCCAACTTTGATCATTGCTTTGATATAGGATGTCATAAGGAAGCCTTGAAACTTTCCTTTAAGAGCTTTTTCCGAAAAGCAACTTTTCCTCATGATAATACTAACTGGCATTTTTAGAGTTCTTTTAAAGTTAGCAAAACACTTCCCATACCTTCTCATTTGAGCCTCACAATAGTCCTGTGAGAGATTAGTATTCTGGGTGTTATTATTCCCATTTTACAGATGAAGAAATTGAGACCAGGTTACCAAGACTAGCCCATGGTCGCAATATAGAGTTAAATAGGGTTAAAGCCCCCACTGTAATGAAAATTCTTTTTATGTACTGCTTAGCTACTAAGTGAAAATATTGCATATGTCAAATCTGTAGTAGATTTTGGGCATGAACATATTTTATACTTAGCTTGAGACCTTAAAGAATGAGTGGAAGCAGAAGAATGTGACCCAAGTGAAAATATTTAAAACAGACCATATTTTCATTTTTTAGGTAAGAAACATATAGTAACATTCATTTCAGATCGGATCAACACAGTGTTTTATGTATTACTGCTTTTGTGTAAGAGTCATCTATTTTAATTTTAATTTTTGGAAAAGTGCTTCTATGAACTAGGGAAAAGTACATATATCATCTTGAAATATGTTATGTCAGTCAAAAAAGCAAATTCATCCAAAATTAAACTAAATTTAAATGTTACTAAAATAATCACTTATATAAAATAATATGACAAGAAAGAAATCCTTTGCCACTTAAATGTCTTGATTCTCTTTCTTAATAGTGACATAAGAGTATTTAAAATATTGATCAATAACAGATTCCTGGGGAAGAAGTAATTGATAAATTATTACACATCTGTCTGGAGAGAGTCTGATTTAAATTTTAGTTTAAATATGAGTTTAATTGGTTTTGTTATTGTTTAAAGTTAATTTCCCCATGAATTTCTTTTTTAAGAACTAAAATATTAGCATTATAGTTTATAATGCAAAAATATCTGTAGTACGTATGCATCCTTAATCCTCTTTTCATCTGAGTATTTTTTTAAAAGGCAGCTTACTTATATCCAAAAGAAATGCCACAGTGAACCTGACGGACCTGGGGTAGCAGCCTTAACCAGTGAAGAGCGAACCCGATGGGCTAAGGTTAATACACGGTTTTTAATTAATTTTTCATATGAAAGACCATTTTGAGATTTAGAGTATCTTGGTTGTCCAACTTAATCAATAACTTTTTGTTTTTTAGGCAAGAGAATATCTGATTAGTCTTGATCCAAAGAATTTGACCATATTGGAAAAAATTCAGAGCAGTTTGTTAGTATATTCCTTAGATGATGCTAGTCCACAAGTAACACCTGAAGATTATTCTGAGGTATGTGTGCAGAACTTTATCTCTATTTCTACATCTCCAATTTCCTTCACGAGACTCTTGGCTTTATTGGAGATACAGGGAATTATTTTACTTTTTAAATATGTTTTAGTTCAAAAGTGGCTCATAAACTATTTCAAAAGTACAGAATTGAGTCAAATTTATAGACATTCAGATGTTTACATTTAGATGTTTAAATATTTAAATGACGAACATAAGCCCAGGATTATGTAATGTTGACAGAAACTTATAATATGTTAAGTAACTATCAAAGGGAATCATAAATGAAAGTTGTCAGTTTATGTGCCCAGAAGATTACAACATTGTTATAAGGAACATAATATATGAAATTCCCATAAGGTAAACACACCAGATTTAACCACATAGTAAATATTATTTCCAGATAATTTTATATTTCTGTAAAACTTGGGGTTAAGCCCTCTCTTTGCTACTGTTCCTTCTAAGACCTCAGCCTTTTCCCTTAATTCAATCACATATGCTGACTTGTTTTTCATTCTTTGCTATGAGAAGAGTTTGGAAATCCAACATTATTTTAATCCTTATTAAAACTTAATCTTAATCTTCTGGAATATAAATGTGAACCTTTTGTACCTGCTATCTGTCATGTAACCAACCACTCAGAGCGTCAGTTTTTTGGTCTCTAAAATAAAGGGGCTGGATTAATTATTCTCTAAAATCCTTCTCATGCAGAATCTTGTGCTTTTGTGAATACCAAAAGCCATGTCTTCTCATTTAGTTTCCTGTACCACCTTGAATATTGGGTTGCTTCCCTTATTTCTCTCTTCTGTAGTAATTCTGAGCTCTAGTGAAGAAAATATGTTATTTGCACAATTAATACCTTTCATATATAGCATTCTAGCTTATTACTTCTTGCTCACAATAGAAAGAAGAGCAAGGTTATGAATAGGTTTTATATGTTAGCCCTTATAAAAAAAATCAATGAAAATTTCAATCATTCAGAAAGTCATTTTGTTTTAGGTAACTACAATGGTGCTTACTGGTGATCCAACTGTACGTTGGGGGGACAAATCCTATAACTTTATTTCCTTTTCCAATGGACTGTTTGGCTGCAATTGTGATGTGAGTGAATTTCTGAACTTACTTTTTTTTTTTCAAATAGTGAAGTTAATTGGAAATGTATTAAAATGCCAATCCTTATACTGTAGTAATTTATGAGTTTATATAAACTTTGTGGCTGTTCCATAATTTTGGTTCTTTTTATACAATTATATAAGAACTATCTATGAGTACAAGTTATAGAAACAAGTGTAATTAATAAAATTCTCACTTGAGGTAGGATGAAGATATTTATCTCTTTATTTCCATTAAGATAAAATGTGAATGTTTGATGTGGAATTTGCATATATGTAGTATAACCTCCTGGAGAACGGATTCTACAATGTGAAGATGACCACTATAGATGGCATTGATATAGAAGGTTTTTTTTTTTTTTAAAGATATTTAAAATCATAGATTACTGGGGTTTTGATCTTATGTTCAAAAATAATAGATAGCTTAATGTGGAGCTGTGAAAAAACAAACTCTCTTTTGGAAGAAAGGAAGGCTGTGTTTTAGAATCAGCTTTACCACTAATTAGCTGTGATAAAGTGTGATTTTAGTGTGATACAGGACAGATCTCCCTTTCTGAGCTATATATTTTTTTCCATTAGTAAAATTAGGATGGGAGGGAAAGCTAAAATCTTCTGTTCTCAGTTGGGCTGGGAGGTGAGAGATGGAATGGTGTGTGGACCCTGTTGCATATAGGGTGTGAAATCACTAAAATATCTTTTAACTTTGGATTTTAGCTGAACTAAATGAAGAATATTTTAGAGTTGAAAACCCTTTTTTTTAGTAGATTTCTATGTCTTAATAGTCAAATTTAGCTTTTATCTTGTTTTGAGTTTAATGATTTTATTGTCTCTTTATTAGAATGTAAGCTTCTTGGGGGCAAAAATGGTTTTTGCTTTTTCTTTGTATCCTCAGGACTAAAAACAGAGTTTGTCCCATAGTAAGCACTTAATGCATGCCGGTTGATTAGTTTTTTTTTTTTCCTTTTTTTCCCCCTCAGGCAATTGGGGTTAAGTGACTTGTCCAGGGTCACACAGCTAAGTGTTAAGTGTCTGAGATTAGATTTGAACTCAGGTTCTTCTGACTTCAGAGCTGGTGCTCTATCCACTGTGCCAACCAGCTGCCCCTGGTTGATTGATTTTTGCTGGACTTGAATGGCAGTCATAGCTAGAATCCCATGAGTTTTCTGTAGAGCTCCATTCCACCATTTTCTTTGCCTTACTTCATCAAGATTTCTTCTCCCCACTTCCCTATTCTTCCCTGCCACAATCTTTCATTATCTGGGAGATCTAGGGAACATACAAAGACTTCCCCTGCTGCCACACCCAGAGGCACCTCTGCCTTGGCTAGCTTCCTGTTATTCCTGCTTCTCATCACAATCACTTACAGCTAATTCTTCACGGTTTCTCTGTGTGTTAAAGTATGTGATTATTTATTGCCCTTATTTTATGTTTGGGGAAATGGAAGCTTAGAGCAGTTAAATAATTCCTCATGGTCACAGAACTAAGCTAAGATTCAGCTCACATCTTCCAAGTTCAGTGCTCTTTTCAGTGTCCTGCTTCTTACTCTGCCTAGGAGTGCGAAATGCAATTGATATTGGCAGCTATGGTGGTAAGTAGTGAGGTGGTGAAGCAGAAAGAGAGATGGGGTAAAAACAACAATTGAATGGAAATCAGGTTATCAAGGAATTGTGAGTAGTGAGAGATCAGAGGCAAGAGATTTGCCATCCAGTGTTCATGAGGAAAAAATGTCCCAAAGGGGAATTGTAATAATGACTGTATTAGGCCCATATTCACTAACAGCTCACTTTTTTTTTTAACCTTTCTCAAATTCCAAATATTGTTTGTGATCTACACATTGAAAGCAATTGTAGGGATAGTCAAATTGGCTTTTGTCTTTACTTAAGCAAATTCATGATTTTCTAGAACACTGACTCTCAATTCCCTATGTTTCTGTGACTTCCAAATTGTCATTAGAATAATTACTTTTCCCAAATTAGAAGCAATTACTTTCCCCAAATTTTCCTAGTATACTTACACATACCCTGAATCTTTCTCAATACTATCTTGGAATCTCTGGTTGGGAAAATTCAAATTTTTATATTAGCTTCATGTAAATTATGTCACGCACCAGTAGCGGAACCTTACCATGGAGATTGGGCAGTGACAAGAATAGAGCAGGAGACCTAGGTCCTCCTAACAGCTTTGTCATTAACTAGCTGTTAATTGGGCAAATTATTTAATTTTCCCAGATTTTCTTATCTGGAAAATAATAGGCTTAGAATAGATGATCCCCAAGGTTTCTTCGGGCTCTAACATTGTGCCACTGAAGTTTTTAATTCTAGGATCTATATCTATACCTTTAAAAATTAGATAATATGTGTGTATCTAATTTATATTTTAATATATTTAACATCTACTGGTCATCCTGCCATCTAGGGGAGGGGGTGGGGGGGTAAGAGGTAAAAAAAATTGGAACAAGAGATTTGACAATTGTTAATGCTGTAAAGTTACCCATGTATATATCCTGTAAATAAAAGGCTATTAAATTTTAAAAAATTAGATAATATGGCATTAGGGAACATTAAGAAATATTTTATTTTTCAACTGTAGTAAATTCTGCTGAAGAATGGAGGGAAAATGAAAATGAACTTATTCTATGAAACTTTAAGTCTTTTAAACTTATACACCTTGTTTATTATAGCATGCACCTTATGATGCTATGGTCATGGTTGATATCTGTCATTATGTTGATCAGAAGATCTTTGAAAATGAGGGGAGATGGAAGGTATGTTTGACAAAATATTTCACTTGTTTCTGGTCTATCTATTTTCTTTTTAAAAATTACATTTCCAGATCTTTTTATTTTTCAGGGTTCTGAAAAAGTGAGAGATATCCCACCACCAGAGGAGCTTGTTTTCACTGTGGACCATAAAGTATTAGATGACATTGACCGAGCTAAGGAGCAGTATCTCAAGCAGGTGGATTTTATACAATTTTTCATTACTAGTGTTTTTTTTTAACCTTGTGTAAATTGATCATTTTGCAATTAGCAGACCATAAGTGCAGTTATAATGTAAATGGCTCTGGATTTTTCCAGATGACTCATTGAATGTAACTTGGGTAAATCCCCTGGGTGTACTGTGTGGACTTTTTTTTTTTTTCTGACTATTTTCCCATTTTGTTAGGGATCAGATTTGCAGATTGTGGCTTATGCCTTTAAATCCTTTGGCAAAATGCAAACCAAGAAGAAGCAACTTCATCCTGATGCCTTTATTCAGCTTGCACTTCAGCTGGCCTACTACAGACTTCATGAATGGTGAGGAGAAGGCTGGCTCAGCCCCTGGCCTTCAGATTTATACACTTATAAGGAGCTGTGTATTATGCTGAATAGTTAAAGTCAGGGCTCTAGCCTTTTTTCCTTGGGTGTCTTCCTATCTTTTTACCTCTTCTGTTGAATACTATGTCCTCAGCTTTTTCTGCCATTGCTGTTTTTCAGTGTTAACTGATGATTTTTTTTTCCTAAACCAGAATTTAGGAAAATAAATTAAACATCTTATAAAATCACTATCTTTTGGACAAGGATGACTAATTCTATGCTGTATTTTTGGACATAGAAGTCATTGACCAAAGCAGAAATTGTGGAAAGTGAACATAGTTTGTATTTCTGGAAGAAGTGAAGCAGTTCATTAGATTGAATCTTTTTAAAAATACATTTTTTTGTTTAAGGAAATGGAAACAACTTGGGATGAATTTTTTTTTCTTATGAGAAAATACTTTTTGAGATAGTCCTTAATTTAAATTTTTTTTCCCTTTTAGCCCAGGTAGTTGTTATGAAACTGCTATGACAAGGGCTTATTACCATGGTCGCACAGAGACTGTGAGGTCATGTACTTTGGAAGCAGTTGACTGGTGCCAAACCATGGAGGATCCTTCTGCAAGTGTAAGTGTTGAAAAATGACTTTTTAAAGATTACCTTCCAATAGCCCCTCCTTTTCTTAATTTTCCATTTGAAAAATCCATATGAAATTTTATTGGACAATTTAAAGATGAAAAACAATTTTGAAATTTCATTTGATATTCATAATATTTCTTCATGTTAAATCTGCACATGTGCACAACAGAAATATTTAGAGACTTGGAAAGGCAATGATGGAAAGAGAAATTCTCTCTGAGGATTTTTTTTTGTAAATTTTTCATATTTTAAACTTACACAGAATGAAAAAGAAAAAAATGCCATATACACACATATACACAGCAGAATATGAAAGGATTCATTGTTAAAATAAGAAATAGTCATTTCAAGGAAACCTATATAATAAACACTACACATTGTTTTCAGAGCTTGCTTCCTTTTTGATTTGCTTTTGTTTTCCATGTACTTTTTACTTTATTTTTTTTTCTTTTCCCTTCCTCCCTTCTACCTCACCACACTCTAAAGAAGGCTGTTACAGTTGAATGTAGATACATATGCATATGCAGAGATATCTATAAACATCCACACACATATATGTATATATATATATATACACTCATATACATATATATGACCATACTATATTTATTTACACTTGTTATCTGTTTCTCTGAAGGTGGATAGGATCTTTCTTCATAGGCCCAGTCTTTCCATATCTTTCTAAATCAACCAATCATCATTTCCTATATCA
The DNA here is from genome assembly GCF_902635505.1 of Sarcophilus harrisii. NCBI lineage: Eukaryota > Metazoa > Chordata > Mammalia > Dasyuromorphia > Dasyuridae > Sarcophilus > Sarcophilus harrisii. The sequence goes on from NC_045430.1 coordinate 239,311,850, forward strand.
CAACAGTATTCCAAACAAATTGCATCCCATATGAGCAATTGTCTTTGGAAGGTTTTTCCCAATTTTCTGCATTCCTTCTATTCTTGGCTGCATAGGCTTTAATTATACAGGAAATTTTTAATTTAAAATAATTGACATTAACCTTTGTATCTTCTCCCTTATAATATTGTTTAAGTCTGATACTACTGAATCTACTTTCTTTATATCTTTTTTCCTTATTTCTTTGAAATTCCTGACCTTTTTCTCTTCCAAATGAACTTTGTTGTTATTTTTTCTAACTTAGTAAAATAAATTTTTAATAATTTAATACTGATGACATTAAATATATTGATTAAGTAAAATTGTCACTTTAAAATTATATTGACTTTACCTATCAATGAATAATAAATATTACTTCAGTTATTTAGATTGGAGTTAATTTGTATAAAAAGTGTTTTATGTTCATGTAGTTCCTATGGTAGGTATATGTTTTATATATTGTCTAGGTAATTTAAATATAAATTTTATATGCTGTCTGGGTAAATTAAATTTTAAATTAAAATTTTAAATCTCAAACAATATTGAATAATATTGCTGACACAGTTTCTCTGTTTTCACTTTTGATTAAATCCTTTAACTTTTACTTTGTCTGAGATCATGATGATTATCCCAGTTTTTAAATATATAATAAATGTTATTCCTGTCCTTCATTTTATCTTTGTGTGTATCTCTCATTTTTATGTTTCCTAAAAGCAACATGACGGATTCAAATTATCAGTCTGCTATCCATTTCTGCTTTATGGGTAAATTTGTCCCATTTACATTCTAAGCTAAATCACTTGTGTATTTTCCTCCTTCCTATTTTTCCTCATTATCCTTCTTACCCTATTTTTTCTGTCCTTTCTTACTTCTCTGCTTTACTTCTACCACAATCTTGCCTTCCTATTCTTTAATTTGTCCACACTTCTGATTCAATACAATTCCATCTTAAGATGGAAAAATGCCATCCGCATCCAGAGAGAGAACTATTACAGACTGAATTCATATTGAAAGCATAACATTTTCACCATTTTGTTTGTTTGCTTTTTCTTTCTTGTGGCTTTTTCCATTTTGGTTTGCTTTTTCTTGCACAATGTGACAAATATGAAAATATGTTTAAAAGGACTGAACATGTTTAACCTGGATCAGATTGCTTGATGTCTTGGGAATGGTAAAGGTAAGGGAGGAAGGGAGAAAAAAATTGGACCATGAAGTAGTACAAAAATGAATGTTAAAAATTATCTTTACATTATTTGGAAAAATAAAATACTATTGAGGGGGAAAAAACCTATCCACCCCTCTAAGAATCTATCCCTTGTTCTCTCCCGTGACCCTATCCCTATTATTTTTTCTCAATTTAGAAGACTTTTATATGGATATATTTCCCTCTTTAGCCCATTCCTGATGAGAGTTCCAGTACTATTCACCCTCTCCCCACTAATTTCTTCTGTATCAGTTTTTCCTTTTATGCTTCATTTGTATGAGATAATTACTCTTTTTTTTCTCTCTCTCCCTACTTATTTTTTTAATGTTATTTTAACAATCATTCCATCATAACTCATCTCAAAAAACCTAGAACTTAAGGGAAATTTTGATATATAATGATATATAACACCCAGAAATTTTTCCCTTAAGTTCTAGGTTTTTTGTTACAAAAACTTGAAAATCTTTCAGTTTGTTAAATGTTTATTTTTTTTTCATTCAAGTTTATACTTTTCTGGGTAAGTTATCCTTGGTCACAATCCCAGCTCTTTTGCTCTACAGAATTTAGTATTCCAAGACCTACAGTCCTTTAATGTTGTAGCTGCTAGGTCTTATCTAATCCTGCTCGAAGCTCCATAATATTAATTTTTTTTTCCTGAGGAGTATTTTTTGGTGTCGGTTTCTGTACAAGTTTAAGTTGATGATGGTGTGGCTGCTATGACAGTGCTGATGGGGCTGCAAATACCACATAAGAATAATAAAGCTGATACTTTATAAAGTATCTCTGGCATTTTAAAGAAGAATTTTTTTCAAACACATTTGTTTATTATTACCATTTTGAGAAGTTCTTTCTTTCCAGTGGCTCCATACACTAGAACAACCTAGGTGTGTGTTAATTTAATTACATAATAAATGACTTTATAATTTTTGTAATTTTTGCTTTACTTTTATTTCCATTTTACACACTTTTATTTCTGTATTCATATAGGAATAATAAGCAAGAAGCACATTACTTTTGAGAAAAGAAAGTCAGTAGAAGGAAAAAGGCAGAAAAAAGAAAATTGTCTATTCCATTTTCTCATAATTTTTGCATGTTCTCTCATGAATGACAATCTAAAGAAGCCTGAACTTCTGTTTTGGTACTTTCCTCTTAAAGTGTGTCTTCTTTTTGTTAACACAGCTTCATAAACGGCAGCAAAAGATGTTACAGGCTTTTGCAAAGCACAGTAAAATGATGAAAGAATGTTCATCTGGAAAAGGTACTTAATATTTTAGTATTCTTTGTATTTTCTGTCGTCAGAAATGTTTCACTGACTCAGAGCCTTGTGATTCTCCGCAGGATTTGATCGTCACCTTTTAGGTCTCTTTCTCATAGCCAAAGAGGAGGGGTTGCCCATTCCAGAACTCTTTACAGACCCTCTTTTCTACAAAAGGTAATTTATTTGATGTTTTTAACATCAAATTTTGTTGCCTTGAAAAAAGCCTTTTCTTTGATTAGTCTGATGTTACAAAGCCCTTTCAAAAACATTGTAACCACAATAAAATTTCCTTTGTTATGCAGTGGAGGGGGTGGAAATTTTGTCCTGTCAACCAGCCTTCTGGGTTACACACGAGTCCATGGAGTGGTAGTTCCCATGATTCACCGGGGCTATGGCTTTTTCTACCACATCCGAGATGACAGGTGAAGCTGTTTACTTCTTCTCTGGTATTCTTTTGAGTTAGATAATTATCATTTCTGCCTCTTTGAATTTCTTTTCCATGCTGTGATTTTATTGATGATAACTGTGCTAATGACATCAGCTCTATAGTTACAGGTCAATATGGGTACCTAGAAGCTTTGGTTTTTGTCCTTTGTGTTCTTAGTATATGCTGGTGTTTGTCCTGTCCCCCTCTATTAAACTGTATATATACTGAATAGGTCATTGCCAATCATTAGTTTTTACACATTAAGAGTAAATGAGTATTGTGTTGAAGCTGGATCCTTCATCTTTCCCTTTTTCTCTCTTCTTCCTCTTCCTCCTCCATTATCCCTCCTTTTGCCAAATTCCTACTAAACCCAAGGTACTGTATGTCTTAGATTCTGTTCAAAAATTTGCTTATGAGATATGGCAGAGAATTCGTCTGCATAGAAAGTTAGACGATTAGTATTTTATCATTGCCAGCTATGTGCCAGGCACCGTGCTAAGTGCTGAGGATACAAGGAAAAGCAGAAAAGTCTTTGCTCTCAAAAAGCTACCAGTCTTACTAGGGGGACGACATAGTCCTCTGTACCAACAAGATCTATTCAGGTTAAATCCGCACTAATCTCGGAGGGAAGACACTGAGATTTAGGAAGACTGGCAAAGTTTTTTTTACAAAAGGTGAGACTGGAAAGTGGCTAGGGACTCTAGGAGGTGGGAGTAAAGAGGGAGAGTTTGCCAGGCATAAGGACAACCAGTGAAAACATTGGGAGTAGAGAAATAAAGGATCATGTAAAAGGAACCGGGAGGAGGCCTGTGTCATCAGATCAAAGAGTAAATATGAGGGTATATCAAGTCAGAAAGCTGGAAAAGGTAGGAATGGGCCAGATTGTACAAGCCTTTGATAGGCAATTTGAGAATTTTATATTTTCATTAGATATTTGAAGGCTTCTGGAATTTATTAACTGGGAGGGGTGATTGACTGGGAGATTTAAAATGATCCGTTTGACAGATTTCATCTAGCCAAGTTGCCCTTATCTTATGCTTGGGAAGCTAATCTTTTTTAGACTGAAGTATAAAACTTTAGATTTATCCCTGTTAAATTTCATCTTAAAAGATTTGGCTCAGTATTCTAGCTCTGGTCTTTTTGTATCTTAATGGGAACCAAACATTAACAACTCTTTTAAGCTTTATATGATATATCACTTGTCTGGATCACAAGCTCAATTATAACTCAGAAATCTCCATAAGAAATGGGGAATATATATTAAGTTAGGGAAAGAGACTTAAAGCAGAGAGGTCAGCCCTTGGGCTGCTGCAAACAGTAGAGAGGAGAGTTGATGATGGCCCGTCCCAGGATAGTGTCAGTGTCAGAAGATAAGGGAGTCTATCCAAAAGATGTTATGAAAATAGAAATGACATTGGAAATGGTGGGGGTTACAGCTGAGGAATCGAGGATCCTGGATCAGGAACCTGAGTGACTGGGAAGATGGTGGTACCCTTGTGACTGGGTGCTTCCTATGGTGCAAGTTCATTTAGGCTGTGTTAGGTTTGGCTCTTGTTTATAGGTAGGGAAGGAGAAGAGAAGAAAACATTAAGGTTAGGTAGGATACATGGTGATGAAAGGGCAGGAAGAGCAGGAAAAAAAGTATAGAGCAAAAATGGGAGGAGGTATTAAGAGGGGGGAGCTCCCTTAAAGATTTTGTAATTCTGTTCAAGTTGCGTGCTAACCAAATAGGATTATGGCGCTGACCTGAGCGATAGAGGTAGGAGACCAGGGTTATAAAGGGTTTTCTTAACTGTTACAATTTAGAACCTACAGGGACATGATCTCGTATAACCTTTATGTATTTATGCCATGCAGGTTTGTCGTGGCCTGTACAGCTTGGAAATCATGTGCAGAGACCGATGCGGAAAAGCTGGTTAAGATGGTATTCCAATGTTTCTACGATATGATGCAGTTGATGAATACTGCCCAGCTTTAGAGAATGATTCTGAATTAAGTCCGTACCAAAATACGTCGTTAAAAAGTGTGTGGAGCATGGGTTGGGGCTGTGCAGAAGCATCTTGACTTGATGAAAAGTAGTTAAATGTTGTAGTCGTTAAGAATCTGTCAATATTATACTCCCTGTAGCATTTATTGCCATGTATATTTGAAATACAGCACCGCCCCTAAACTGAATGCAACTCTTGCAGCAATAAAATAGTATAGAACTATGCGATGCATAATATATGCCGCAACAATGCAAACCCATCCATTTTCCTAGTGCAGTTCTTACTCCAGCTTTGTAAGAGATTTGTGTTGGTATCTGTATAAAACATGGACGTTTTCTTCCCTGGTCAGTGTCTGATTTACACGTTCCACCCTCCATGCACTTTATCTCTTTCTAGCTGCCAAAGGGCATGACGAATATGTTCAGAGGCTCAGCTACCTAAAATTCATGTCTTATACTTCTACTACAGAGAGACCAGGCCCAGACTTGCCATGTGTGAGGGAAGAGACCACTAGAATTTTATCCTATCTTGAAAAAACGACTGTGGAGAACCACAAACACTGGGTTGTTGATGCTAAAGAGATAGTTTACCTAACAAAATAGATTATCATGTACTGCTTCTTCACAAATATAAGTCAAAACACTTGACTTAAAGTTAATTTTCAAAAATTTGGGAAGGGTTAAATGGCAAATTCTCAGGATCTTCTACTCTGCTTTTTCATCATTTTTTTTTCTATATACAATTTTGTAGTTTGCACTCAGAAAATAAAACTTATTGAATCATTTCTTTTGTGTGTTTAAACTTAGTGCCATTTTGAGGAATTTTGAAGGATTTGCCTGACTTATCACAGAAATAATCTTTTCAGCATACTTAATGTTCTTTCCAGTCCTCAGATCTTGGTAACAGTTCAGTTCACCCTGATTTTGATAACAATAAGAATACCACTCTTCTGTTTATTCTCACTCATCTCATAGAAATGAAGGAGGTTTGAGTCCTGAATCCAAATTAGAAGTAGAAATTTACATGTTGCTTGAAGACCTCCAAGAAGGAGAAGCCCATTAGCTTCCACTATTGAACACATTTATCTTTTTAGCTTTATCTATTGCCCCTGGTTCTGCCTTCTAGGGCCAAACAAAAATACTTTAAACATCCTACTCTTAAAATATGGCATCTAGAATCAAACATAATAGTTTAGCTACAATACAGTTGTGCGACTATTCTCTCCTTCCTTCTGGTCACTTCCCCTCAGTGAAGCCTAAGATTAAAAAAAAAATTAGATTCTCTGGCTTGTCATACTGACCCATTGACTATTATTTGGTTCACTAATCCTACATTCCATCTTTGGCAGATGAACTTTTATCTAGATATGTCACTCCCGTTTTACACTTGTTAAGCTGATTTTTAAAATCCAGTTACAAAACTTCACATTTATCCCTAATAAATTTCATCTTACTAAATTGGGCCCTGTGTTCTGGCTTGTTAATCTATTGCATCTTAATTGGCATCAAACGCGCTATCCTCCCTAGCTTTATGTCATGTGCCAATTATATAAACCTGTCATCCTTGTCTCTGAGGGATCAGAAGACCCAGGCTCAAATATATATCAGAAATTCCCAGCAGGAATGGGAGACACACAATTGCATTAGGATCAAGGAGACAAAACTCACCAAGAAACTACTTTCTTTAGTTTATTTTTTTCTTGAATGGCATAGTAGAATGAAAGAGCGCTGGATTTAGGATCAGAGGACCAGGTTTTGAATCTGTTCTCCAGCTCACTGTTTATGTAACTGGCCAAGTTATCTCTCTTTCCTCACTGGGAAACCAAGACTGGACATTTTAGAAAAGAGTATGAGCCATTAAAAGGAAAAACCAAGAATACCATCCTTGACCATTAATACTAGGCTAAATTACCCAGAAATGGTAGACTAAAAAAATGTTTAAATGACATTTTCCAGTTTCTTCTCCTCCTTCTCCTCTATTCTCTTCTCTTTTCTTCCTCTTCTTCCTTCCTTTCTTCCTTCTTTCCTTTCTTTTTCTTTCTTTCTTTCTCTTTCTTTTTCTTTCTTTCTTTTCTTCTTTCCTTTTTCCTTCCTTCCTTCCTTTCTTTCTCTTCCTTCCTTCCTTTTTTTCTTTCTTTCTTCTTCCTTCTCCTCAAGTCACTTTTTAAACTTCTCAGACCTCAGTTTTCTCATATATAAAATGAAAAGTCTGGACTTGGTAATCTCTGATATCCCTTTTGGTTGGAAATAGAAATCTGTGAATAAGTTCAATTTCATTTTTCATAGACTTTGAAGACATACATTTTGTTTCCCCAGATAGAATGTAAACTTCTTGAGGGAAGAGACTATTTTTGTTTTGGATTTGACAATTTCTAGGACACTGCCTGCTATAAAACCTGTACCTAATGTTTATTGATTAATTTTTAAATGGACGTAGATTGAAAAACTTTAAGCAAGCAGAGATTAAAAATATTGATCAACTATAGCATGATGTCATGGGAAAAAATGAAGATTCGGAGTCAGTGGATCTGAATATAAATTCTGACTGCCACTAATTGCCATTGTGGCCTTTATTCATTTAAGAAATGAAGCAGTTAGGCTGGATGACTTTTAAGGTCCTTTCCAGTTCTAAATCTATCTATCATCTATCTATCATCCATCTATCTAAAAACATCTATGAAAAACTTGATGTTATAGTACACCAATATTTTCATGCCTTCTGTTTTTCAAGTGACCATCCTCCACTTAGGAATTTATTTTTCCTTTATACTTTGCTAGGAGATTTCAGAAAAGCAGATTTTGGCTCCTCATAAGGAAAAAAAAAACTTCCTAGTAATGAAGGGGTTCAAAAGTGGGATGTGATGCCTCACAGGCAGTGAGGTCTCTGTTACTGGAGGTCTTTAGGCAAAGGCTGGTTTTCAAGCTGACCAGTCAGAAAATCCTTGTTATAATGAAATAGGGCAAGCAAAGGTCTCCGTGGAGCATGTTGGACTGACTCTCTGTGACCTTCATTTGGGAGAATATGAACACGAGTCACAGGAAGGCATGTTTTGTTGGTGGAAACTCCCATATCAGTGAGATCACAGATTTGTTTGAATATTACCTTTGCCATGTGGATGCGTGCCCACTTTGCTTTTATCTCAAACATTTTTCATTTAATTGGCTTAGATCCATATATCCCCTATTGGGGATCATATAGGGGATCCTGACTGTGTCATCTTTTATCCCAGGTATCAGTCCCCTGTCAATCCCATCTAGAAACCTTTACCCATTTGGAAGACTTGGGGTCAAATGAAGTCTCCCACATCAGAAATGAGTGGCGGTAGTGGGGGAGGCAGCCATACTGAGTCAAGGGAAAGGTCAAGAGAGGCAAGGCCCACAAGAAATCCTACTTTGATCATCACAGTAAAGTGGATACCGTCATCATCTAGTCCCACTGTTCTCTCCATACAATAAGAATCTTCCCGATTATTGGCAATTTTCCCTAATTTTACAATTATACCCACCTGAATTTTACAGGACATGTATTCAAATATGTACTACCTAAAAGACCTTGGCCCAGTTAATCCTTTGAGACTTCAATTTTTTCAGTTTTGAAATGGTTGTTTGAACTATATGATTTCTAAGTCCTTTCCTACTTTAACTCCTATGATCTTTTGATTTTCTTATCTGAGTACTTATGTTACAATAGGCAAAAAGGTTGGGCTGCAATATCACATTCCTTTAGTGGATGTGATTCACTTGTATATGAACTCAACCCCTCCCTCTGCAACTTCCTTGAGTTTCAGGAATTTATTTCTTTAAATCAGATCCCTACTATCAGTTTCATAAAAATAAAATAAAATTTACCAGAGCTACTAGAGCTTATCTGGAGCAAAATTTAACTCCAGCTGGTGATCACTTATTATTATCAGAACTTTCATTACAAGACAAAAAATAGTGAAATAGGATGTACGTTTATTTCTAAGAAATGGAAAATAACAAGAGTTCATAAGTTCTGTGTCCCAGTCTGAACGTTGACCAGTGAAAAATAGATGCCTTTCTGAGCCAGCAGCTGTTGGTGTGTTCCCTGTTCTTTGACCTTGCCATTCTGGAAAACCACGATAAGGTCGGCATTCTGGATGGTGGAGAGGCGGTGAGCGATCACAATACACGTACGACCTTCTCTGGCCTTGTCCAGGGCTTCTTGAACAATCTGTCGGTAAGCAAAATATAAGGTATTTTTAGGAATTCACAATTGGTCTTCTTCCTTAACACTGTTTTCTTCTATTTTGATCACAGTCTTTTATTTTACAAATTAAATATGCAATATTTACACATTAAATATGTAATAGCTTATACCTTTTCACTTTCTGTATCCAGTGCTGATGTGGCTTCATCCAACAGGAGGATTCGAGGATGTCTGATGAGGGCTCGAGCAATAGCGATACGCTGTTTCTGACCCCCTGAGAGTTGAGTCCCTTTGTCTCCCACCCTGGTTTCATATTTCTGAAAGAACATTTTGAATAGATCACTACAGGAACTGAAATCTAACTCAGAAAAAGTCAATTTGATATATCATATTTCAGGTCTAGTAAAACAATTCTTCAAAGGAAAAAAAAGATTTTAGAAGAAAAATTATTATAGATATTCAGATGAATGTCCTTTTGGAACAGTAGTTGTTTCAGTTTTTGTGAAAAATTTTCCCCTACCAATTTAGCAATTCATTTTCAAAATTAAACCACAACGCTTAGTTTAGATTCAAAGATTAACATCTGTAATTCTTAATTTTCCAGCAAAAGTTTGGCAGTGTCATGTAATGACAAATCTGATGCATTTGTATTTATTAAGTATTATTAGGAACATTCATTAAGTGCTTGCTTTATAAGCACACATATGATACCTTGGGAATACCAAAGTAGCTGTATTATATAATTTACTCTTAAGGAGTTCATAGACTAACAGGGAGGAAAGAAATGTAATTTCAGAAATTTAAGGAAGGAGAAAGCACTTTCATTTGGGGAAATAGGGATGGAAAACTTTCAAGGAGGAGAAATCATATGGGATTTTAAAATCTAAGGGTTAAAAGGGACTTTAATAGTAATCTAGTCCAGTCTATATCTGACAAGATGATCTTTCTGTAATTCAAGGGAGCCTACTGCCTCCTAAGGGAGCCCTTTCTACTGGGATAATTCTAAAAGGAAGTTTTTTCTTACATTAAACCTAAATCTATCTCACGGAAAAATCTAGTCCACTCTCTGGGACCAGGCTCAGGACTAATCCTTCTTCCCCATCACAATCCTTCAGATACCTGAAGACAGATCGCATGGTTTTCCTTAAGTTTTGTCTTTTCCAGGATAAAATAGCTGCCTGTTCCTTTAAACAATTTTCACATGACATGAACCCAAGGCCCTTCCTCATCCTGGCTGTATGTTCTGCAGCTTCTCAATATTTTTCCTAAACTGTAGTATCCAGAGTGGAACACAACACTCTTGTTGGAGTCTGAGTAGAGCAAGGTATAACAGATATGTCATCTCCCTACTCGGTCCTAGTCACTATCCCTTACTGCTCCATTCCATTGCTGACTGACATCAAGGTTTCAGTGTAGAGACTGAAAGTCTAAAAAAGGTGTGCTTGAATCAGACAAGAGAGCACTTAAGGCTAATTACCTATTTGATGTAAGATAATGGTTCTATAAGCATATATTTAGATGATGACTCTCCTCATGATTGGTGCTTGCTGAATACTTGGTGGCGAGGTAATCATAGGCAAGGACTGGAGGGCTGAGAGAGAGAAGTCAGAGTCATTTGGCAACAGGATGAGGAGGAGAGGCTGGAGACTCTGCCTCGTGGCAGCTTGCCTGCCTCCTTCACTTCTCCCCCTAAAGATCAAGGATTTTGATTTATCCTGAGCTGATTCTGAGGCCCTCCAGGGAGCTAGCCTGTACTTTACATTTTAGTGCACTAAACCTCCCACCTCTTTCTCAGATTGTTTTGTCTGGCCATATTTCCATTATTTTATATTTTATAAAGTTGGGGTTTTGAACCTAAGCATAAGTTACATGTATTCCCTATTAAATAGCATAGTAATAGATTCAACCCTTAGTGCAGCCTTGGAAGAAGCAGATAATTCAACAGAAACTTGGAGGTAGGCTACTTCCAGACATGGGAACAAGTCAAAGACAAAACTAAGAGATTCCTCTTTGGGATGGCAATCTCCTGACCTTCCCCCCCTCTCACTTACTCTGCCTCTTCTTGTTCCTTGCCCTCACTGTAATTCTTCTCGCTAACAACATTTTTAATGCTCGCTATTGTTGTTCTCCAGTCTTGATTCCGTGTTCGGCTCCTTAAATAACACTTGCTTCTTTACCCTTGAATCTTTTACCCCCTTCTTGGTCTGCCATTTTTGACCTGTTGGTCTTCTGTCTAACATCTTTAGTCTTGCTCGTAAATATTCTTATTCATGCTGAAGAAAATAAGGGAACTTGCCCGGTGGGTCCACTATAGATGTATGCTCACTAATAGCAACTGGACTCTCATTACTGAACAGCAATCCTTGGAACTGTCATTTAGAGATTCTCTATCACGTTACTTACAGTTGTTGTTCCAACCAGAAAGGTTGAGAGAAACTCAAGACTCAACTTCATCTCTTTCTCACTTTCACCTTTATTGATTTTAAAACCATAAGATGCCACACTTTCTTCTCCCTCTCTCCCACTCTTAATCTGGGTTGACACGCCTCTTGTACAGTCCCCGAGTCTACAGCAGGCTTCCTTCATGCCAGAGCTACCCGACACTTTTATCTTTGTTCTCACTTCCTCCCAGTTTTTTTTTCTATGATCTTGCTCTGAATCATCCCCTCTCTCTCATGATCTTTAGTTTGTCTTTCAATGTTCCTTCCCATGAGGCTAAAACATGCTTAGGTTTCTGTTTTCTGAGTGTACAGAAAATAAGCACACACCCTCATCCCCCCTTCGCCAACCACTTCATAGGCCAATGTGTCTTATCTATTGAGAGCATTTTGTGAGAAGGAGCTGGACGGGAACTTAAGAAATCTTACGATATTCTGGCTTTGGCACTAGCCGTGGCATCCAGGCAAGGCACTCGACTGCTCAGAGTTTCAAATTGTTCATATTTAAAATGTAGGAAAATAACATTTATATAAGGAGGGTTTGAGGGCTGAATAACATGCGGGAATTTGTAGTTCAGAGGGATTCCACCCTCTCACAATCGTGAGACTCTTATCATCTTTGAGCCAGAAGCTGGACTTGTTTCATGCCTGGAAGTTTTTCATGGGATACACATATCCTGTGAGAGACAGCCTGAAGAGAGGAGGCTGCGGAGCTAAACCTCAGTAGCAGAGGTGAGAATATGACATCCCTGGCCCTTCCCAGGGTTTTAGCAGCTGAGCTGGAAAGAACTGGGGGCACAAGGAGAACAATGAAAAGGAGGAAGTCAGTGGAGGGTAAGCTGCATCTAGGGAAGGAGAGATCGCATTGCAAACATCTCAAAAAGGAAGACTCAGATTGTGATGTATTCTGCTTGCTCCTTGCCCAGAGAAAGGAGCCACATGGGCAGGGCATTCTGCGGAACTATTCAATGGAAGGCATTCAATCCTTTCTGCCCCCTTCTCGTTCTGAAAGGACAACTGAGTATCACCCCACTGGTCTCCTCCTTTCCTTCTCTTGCTCTTTCACACCAGAGTCTAGAGATTTAATTATTCCCATTCTGTCACAAAAACTAGCTGACATAGCCTAGAGGCAATAGAATGGCCCTCAAAGCTAGATGACACCATTCTTTTGCTGTTTTATGGAGTTTCTATCAGTAGGAAAGTTACACAATAGTTCAGAGCCTCCAGTTAGGAAAATTCTGACATTCGGACAGAGGTCTGGCTCTCTATTTGGCCTCTATGTGGCCAAACACAGAGGCACAATTGAGCTGCAAGAAACATTTAGGTAAAAGAAACAACTGAATATATTAGTGTCTATCACTAAACAGACATGGGGAAGAGAAGTCAAAAAGGGCAGACTTTTCTGTTTTGGAATTTCCCTTGGTGCTTGAAAAGGCGAGTGTAAATGATTGCTTCAGATGATCCCTTCAGTATGAACCCTCTGTTTCCAGAGGATGGCAGGACCCAATGCTCTGTCCATCTCAGCGTCTTCCTTCGCTGCTGCAGCTCATCCTCCTTTTTCCTTTGAGCTGTTGCCTGTGTCATAGTTCAGCTTAAGTTGTGGGTGGCAGGGGATGCCATAATCCCACTACTGCTGCCCAGCTCTTGCAGTCCTCATACCTCACTTGGTCTCTCTCCGACTGCATGCGCCCCTTTATGAATTCCCATAAGGTGACCCAAGGCTGCCTTTCTGCCCTCAGACATCATTTTAGTTCCCAATTGCTTTCAAGACTGAGAGGAGTGATAATGATGATCAACTGTGGAAGACTCAGATCAATACAATGATTCAAAATAATTCCAAAGGGCCCCATTAAGGAAAATGCTGTGCACTTCCAGAGAGAAAATACAAAATGAAATGTAATTTTCAATTTTCTTTGTTTTTCTTGCTTTTTTAAAGAGAAATATGCCTTATGTGGAAATATGTTTTACATGCTTTCAACTGTATAACTGGTATTATAGTGTTGCCTTCTCAGTGAGTGGGTAAGAAAGTAGGAGAGAGGGAGAGTATCTGGAACTCAGAATTTAAAAAGAAAAAATGTAAATAATAAATTGAAATGTTAAAAAAAAATGGGGGGGGGGGGACTGAGAGGGAATGATGTTCCCCTGAACTATATAAATCCCAGGATGTCAGTTAGTTTTCTAACTTCTGTTACATTTGAAACTAACCAAATGATTATGGGAAGAGCTTTGTAAATATTAAAAGGTAAGAAAGGTGTGAAATGTGGCAGGTTTGTATAGAGGCTATACAGGCCCCATTTCTGCTCTTTCCCTCCCCATCTCTGCCTCTTAGATTCCTTCAACACTCAACTCAGGTGCATCATCGACTTAAAACCTTTTCACCCAGTCCATGGTGCTTTCTCCCTTCTTAGAATATCTTGTGTTTACTTATGTCTACATGTTGCATCATCCTAGTAGACTGCAACCTCCATGAGGTCAAGAAATGTTTCAATTCTGTTTTTGCATTCTCAGTTCCCGGAACAATGCCTAGTATGTAATAAAAGGTGCTTAATAAATGTTAGTTGAGTTTTAATGGATTGGAGTTGTTTTCTTTTGCTTTACTGTTACAGCGATAGCAGTTAGAGCAAAATTACACTTAAGTTCAATTTTGCAAGCAGACTCTATAACATAGTTTACTAATACTGTAAGAATTTGATATTATCTATACTTCAGAAGAACCATTAGAAATAACATTTACAATTCAGTTTTAACTGCACGAGTAACTGTCAATTCACTTACTTCAGGTAGTGTTTCAATGAAAGGATGGATATTGGCGGCTTTGGCTGCATTCACAATTTCTTCCTGTGATACCTCCCGACTGTTGTTTCCATAGGCGATGTTCTCTGCAATGCTGCAGTCGAACAAGATGGGCTCCTGGGACACAATGCCAAGCTGAGCCCGGAGCCACTGGACGTTAAGCTTCTTGGTTTCTTGACCATCCAGAAGCTGTAAACAAGAACCAATAGAGCTTTTTTATTTGGAAATAGATTGCTGATTTGCAGTTATTGCTGACAACCCTTCTCGCTCTGTGTCATTTGTCTGGGAACCTAGCAAGATTCTCAGGACAAAGGATGATGGTCTCATAGGCTTGAGAGCTGTAAAGGTCCATAGAGGTAATCCATTCTAATTCCCCTATTTAATAGTTAAAAAACAGAAACTTGTGGAATTTAAGAGACTTGCTAAATATCACAAAGGTAGGGAGCAGATATTTGGTGTTGGAAAGGAATTCAGATGAGAGACTGAGATAGATGAGAGATTGAGACTGAAAAGCATAATGACCTGCCCAACATTACACAAGTTTATCAGAGTTTTATAGCTAGAAAAGATCTTAGAAAGCATCTGTCTAGTCCAACTCCTTCATTTTGTAGATTTGTAAAAAGGGATCTAGAGATAGGACATAACATATCCAATGTGACAGAAATAGGAAGCTGCAAAGCTGGGATTGGAATTCGCCTCTTCTGCCTCCAACTCCAGAATTTTATCCCTTGTGCCAGCCAAGCCAGGGCTAGAACTCCTCTATTAAAGTGCTATTCTCTCCTCCTTATCATGTTATTGCTATTTAATATTTATAATATTTGCAAGACTCTTTCAATGAGCACAGATAAGCAAAAGTTGGCTATGTATGATTTTCATATATATCGTTTAATATGAAAACCCTTTTAAAATATCTTTGTTTGTGAGATGATCTATGTTAAGTGATTTTCCAGGATCATACAGCTAGTAAATGTCAAGTGTCTCAAGCTGGGTTTGAACTCAGGTCCTCCTGATTCTAGGGCCATATGTATGAGTGTATATGTATATATATATATGTATATGATTATATATATGTGTGTACTTAATTGTTGCCTTCTCTAGAGTTAAGGGAGGAAGAGAAAAAAGAAAATATATAACAATAAATTTCCATTTCAAGAAAGTATACAGAATGATAAAAGAAATTATATTTTAAAAAATTGGATTGGCTAGAGTGGGTGAACTAGAGAAGGATAGAAGGCACAAGTGAGAACAAGATGATGTGGACTTGGAAGTGGAATGGTTGTAGATCCAGGATGGCACCATGAAAAGAACAGCAAACTTGCAGTCCCTGGACCTGAATTTAGATTCTGACTTTAAGTTGTGCACCTTGGTCAAGTTATTTTAACTTTGGGGGCCTCAGTTTTCTGCATCTTTAAAATGTGGGGACTGAACCAGATCCTGCCTGAGATCTCTTTCAGATCTAAGTCTATCATCCTATGAAAATTAGAGGTCTTTAATCTTGGTTAAATTTCCCCAATAGCCATATTTCAAGCCTTCTACATTTTTTTGAATTGTGTGGCTACCAATAGAGCATTTGGCTGTCCATCAGTTACTCTTTCCTCTATGTGATATGACCAGTTCCTAGTCACCAGGTTATCTGGTCACTTGATGCCACCAGTCTGGTGATTCCTTTTATACCACTCCTC
This sequence comes from Sarcophilus harrisii, assembly GCF_902635505.1. Lineage (NCBI taxonomy): Eukaryota > Metazoa > Chordata > Mammalia > Dasyuromorphia > Dasyuridae > Sarcophilus > Sarcophilus harrisii. Next base: position 239,327,828 of record NC_045430.1, read on the forward strand.
CTATGCCATGCTTGCATATGCATTCTTATAGCCTGCTCACGCCCATCATATACTTTCATTATTCTCTGGGCAGTATACAACTTTAATTCTTTTGAACTTGTGATATTTCATAATTTAGAGCCACATTACTGAGCAAATACTAATGCTGATACTATAAAGGGTTTTGTTTTAGTGAGAAGCTTGCAGTAAATAAGAGTACTGTCTAATTTCCCAAAGGCAATCCATGCCATTCTCTTCTTTTTATTCAATCTTGGCTTGAGTTTATTGTCCATCTTCAGTGTCTGTCAAAGATAAATGTACAAAACAAACTAACTCTAAGGGTTATCCATCTAAACTGTATGACATTGTCCAGACATTACATAGTCTTCATCTATGTAGTTTTTGCTCCTGTGGATATTTAGGCATGTTCAATGTGCCTTTATTAAAAATAGACAAAAATCTATCTAGGCAACTTGCATGAGTTCTAAATCAATTGATTAAGAACAATTCACTTACCACCTTTCCAGCCAGGGGATCATAGAATCTCTCAAGCAGTTGAACCACTGTACTCTTCCCACAACCACTGCTGCCCACAAGAGCCAGGGTCTGTCCCTTCTTTACCTCCAAGGTTAGACCTTGAAGAACAGGGACATTTGGCCGGGTAGGATAGTTGAACACAACTTCATTAAATGTCACATTCCCTTCAAACTTATCCTAAAATCAAAATGAAACCAATAATGGACTGATCATTATTTGGGCAAGGAATGTTGAATTCAGGAAATTTTACCATTTACTATTTACTAGGTTATTGGGTACAGATAGAAATCTCATATATTACATGTATTTGTGGTACTCTATAAAATCTTTATATAGAAACATTGATATGTAAAATTCAGATTAAGTGTACATTAAACTATATTAAAACCCATATGCTATAAATCTTTTTTTAATGAAGATTCATTCCCCACCCCTTTATAACAGTTATAAGTTCATGGGATTTTTATAATTGAAAATGATCACAGGGGAAACTGAAGGTCAAAGAGGTTAAGACCTCTTGTCCAAGGTCACATAGGTAAGTGGCAGAGCTAGGATTTGAATTGAGGTCTTTCAATTCCAAATCTATAATTCATTGCATGCAAAAAACCCTTCTCTAAAAACAAATTTGTTAACCATGTTAGTCACTGATTGTGGAAGAAAATGAAGAGTTTTATTTTTAAAATGCATAAGAAAATCATAAATGAATTTAAAATTTAAAAATATCGTATAGAAAATGGGGCAGGTAACAATGAATGAATACAAAGGTATGGCATGGTTCTGTAGGAATAGTATTAGGAGAGCAAAGAAACCTAAGGACAACCTCCAAAAAGGTGAATTATTTTTCCTTTCTTTTCTTTTGACTATACTGAAGATAAAAGGAGGGATCAAAGGAGAAAGAAAACTGCTGTTCATGATGGAAGGAGTGATAATAATGGACAATGAACAAAAGGAAGAACTACTCATACTCTTATGTTTCTATTTTCTCTGCCAAGGAAAATAATCTTTGGCCTGGAAAGAACAGAACATCCAAAAGCAAAGAGAAAGCATAACAAGCAGAGAGCTAATAAGAAAGCACCTAATCTGCCTTTGATCAATTCAAGTTAACAAGCCAAGAGGATCTTGGCTACATCTCAAGATACTGAAAGAATTGGCAGATGTGTGAGCCATTGTCCATGAGCTTGAAAAGATCATGCATGGAATATGGGAAAGCTGCCACATCTTTAAATGAGGGGATGGGCTATATGAATTTTAACTTATATTTTAGCTTTAAATCCCATGATCCTATGATTATGGAGCAGAATAAATGTACATAATTTAAACCCCCCAAAAAAGGGAAGAGACTGAAGTCAGCAGACTACAGGCCAGTAAATTCACTGACTGCAATACATAGTATTTATAAAAGATAGTAGTGATCACAAAGAACCAACATTGTTGGACAGGTCATGATGAATTATCAATATATCGTTTTTGGACAAGATTAGTAGTCTGTAGCTAAGAGGAATTTATAATTGTAATTTACCTAAATTTTTGCAAGGCATTTTCTAAAGTATGTTAATCTTCCTTGTTCTTTTGAATAAAATAAAGAGATCTGGGTATTTCAATTAGATGTATTTCAAACTGGTTGAATAGCCAGATACAAAGAATTGTCACCAATGGTTCAATGCCACGTTGAAAGAGGGTCTCTACTGGCATGTCCCAAGGACCTTAGTCAAGACCTAAATGTGTCTTAAACATTTTTATTAATACCTTGAATATTTGCCAATGACAAATCTGGAAAGACTACCCAATGTACTCATTGATAGTAATGATTCAAAAAGATTTCAAAAGGCTAGAATAATTAGATGTAATCTAAGATGAATCTAGAGATAAAGGAAAACTTGTACTTGCATTTAAAAAATATTTTGTATGTGTTTAATATGGAAAAAATGTAATTAGACTAAAGTTCCTTCATCTGAAAAAGATCTGGGGTTTTCAGTGAATTTTAAATTCAGTGTCAATAGTATGATATGCCAGTTCAAAAACCTTAAACTATATTAAGAGAAGCATAGTGTCCAGAAAGAGGGAGGCGAGAACACTGTGGTGCTTCATACAATCTCATCTCAAAGTGTCCTGTTTTATTCTGAGCACCACATTTTATCAAGAACACTGATAAGCTGGAGATTATCCAGAGAAAGGTCAATAAGGAAGGACAATTATGCTACATCAGAACCAGTTAAGGGAATGAAGAAAGTTAGGCTGGAGAAGAGATGGCTTTCAAGGGAGACTGTTGCAAAAGGGAGGACTTAGATGCTATATTCAAGTTTCTGAAGGATTTTAATATGGAAGATTGTCACAAATTTTGGCTCTAGAATTAGGAGCAATGGGTGTAAACTGTAGGCTATTAATCAGAGCTATCCAAAAGGTGAATAGGCTGCTTCAGGTGGTAATAGGCTCTCCCTTAGTCAAGAGTTTCTAGCAAAGAATTGGGATCACTTGTTGGGGAGGTCGTAGAGAGGATAAGTTGGGCTCAATGATCTTTGAAGTTCCTCCCAATGATGAGATTCTGTGATTCTACAAGTCTTATCTTGATACTGAAGTAAGACCATGTCAGTAATTGTCAGTTTTGTCTATTTTATTCAAAAGCTTTGGGACCTAGTAGCTGTTTTTGGTTTTACCTTCAGGCTGCCAGACCTTCCTCAAAGTTATTCCACACACAAATCCCAAACATCCCAAACAACCTAGGTAGTTGGATAGGAATCTAGAATTATCCCCAAAGCATCCAGTAAAAACAAGTCTTTCTCATGCTGCTCTCATGTGGTGTTTGAATCAGGATCACAGAATCTCGAGTTTGGAAGGAACCTCAGATACCATATCATTCACCCTGTGATTTTGTAGAAATCATTTCTATAACTTTTTGAAAAGTCGTCATTCAGCCTCATTATCTCAGTACCATGGTAAAGCTCCTTCCACTTTGGGATCACCTTAATGGTAAAGAATTTTTTTCCTTATGTGAAACCAAAAGTTCCGCTCTATTTGCTCCTTCTCTCTGAAGTCAGTCACAATAAACCTTATTCCTCCTCCATATAATAGATCTTCAAATACTTAAAGAGCATCACATTTCATGTTCATGCTCATGTTCCCCTCCCTAAGTCTTCTTTTCTCTAGGCCACGTGTCCCTTTCTTCTAAATCATTCTCACAAGGCATAGTTTAATTAATTATCCACTTACCATCCTGATGATCCTTCTGTGAATGTGTTTTAATTTTTAAATAATATTCCTAAACCATGTCTTACACTATAAATCTCTCTAGAGGAGACCAAACATGTTGGGAATTACCAATAATTATAGATAACTGATATGAATGATTCTTGTCAATAAGAATGACAAACAATTTAAGTGGAAATAATTCATTTCCAAGATGTGTCTATCTTTTGCTTTAGGTAGGAGATTTTCAGCCAGGAAGCTGGCACATCCACTACAATCTGGACGACATTTTGGCAAACTCTTTACTTGGCCATCAGGTTATCTTCCTACATTGATAATGAAGAAAATCTGTTTTCTCTCTTCATTCACATGTTGCCATTTTATCGAATATGAACTTTGGGAGGAATGCAAAGCCAATATGAAATGTTTACTGTAAGGTGAATTAAAGGTATAACAACCTCTGGGAAATGTATTATCATTTTTAGTTCTCACAAAAAATTATAGCAGGTGACAAGGCTTAATGGAAAAAGCAATGAATTTAGTGTTAGAGGACCTGGGTTTGAGTATCAGTTTTACTACCTGTGTGACCTTGGGCAAGACTTTCTCTCTTTGCCTCAATCTCCTCATCTGTAAAGGGATGGAATTGTCCTAAACGATCTCTAAGATTCCTTCCAGGTCTAAATCCTATGGTCCTAATGACTCTCTGGTTAAAACTAGCAGAAAGTATCACTGTGTCTCCAAACAATAAGTCAACTTCTAGAAAACAAAACAAAACAAAACAAAATACAAGCAATGGTTAAGCATTCAAGAACTTACTGGCTTCAGTCCTGCTTCACTGTAGCTGTCTATGAGAGGCTGTCTTTCGAACAACATAAATAAGTGGGCTGCTGACAACTTGGCTTTAGCATAGTCTGGAGCAAATGAACTAGCGTGTCCTAAGGCCATGGCCCCAAATACAATGGCAGAAAACACCCTGGAACAAGTATAGGTGGATAATGTCAGATAAGTCTTACAAACAAATTTTCAGCTTCTGTAGGACCAAACAAATTTGATTTAGCTTGTAAAATCTCTATTCTTCCTACTTAACATTTATAAATATCCCCAAATGCCCCACCTACTAAACCCCATCTCTTTAATGATTTTTCTTTTACTATTCTTTACACACTATAATTCTTTCAAATTCCATTGAAACACCAATAATTAAGAAATAAAAGGAAGAGACTTAAATTCACTGCCCGCTTTTTTCCTACCTACTTTCTCCTTTCTTTTAGGTTCCCACTAATTTCTAATAATGATGGCAGCTTCCCAATGTCTCTGACTTATGATTAAAGAGTAGCTTTTATATTGGAAGAATCACGTTCATTATCAATTAACTTCAACAAACTGGATTATTTATTGTGGAAATCCACGGATGGGGAAACTGAATTTTACCTAGTGGTTGGGTTTTGACTACTACACAGCCAACTGACACCTTGTACTCAATTCTGATGGAGAAAGACAAACTAGTTGGTGAAGTAGAAGCAAAAAGAACCATTGGAGAAAGTGACTGTGTCATCTTAGAATTCATGCTAGAAAAAGAAAGGAGTATTTGACATTGTCAAGCATATTTCTTAAACTTTTGGAAAGGAGATTTCAAAAATATGATAGTGATAAATATTATCTCTATGACAATGGCTATAAATGGGAAAATGTTTCAGAAAAGAATGGGAGGTTCTCCAAATATGAAATTCAAATAATACAGTTGAAGAAGATGCTGATGAGGAAGGAAAGGGGAGAGACATCTCAAAAGATCAATGAGATTGCACATGGCCTCTTCCAATGAGATCAGATTTTTAAAGATGGCATACAAATGAGGGAAGGAAGGACACAAAAGCAAGGATGAATATAAAAGAAAGACACAGAATTCTCAGAATAGCAACATGAAGGTGAATGCCTTTGGACAAGATAAGACTTGTGAAAAAAAAAATAAGGGTAACAAAAAAGGGCATTTTCACCTATGTTTGAGGGAAAGAAGACAAATAAGGAAGGGGTCTCTTGCTTGAAGCATATGAATGATGTGATGGTAATAGAGAAAGCCAAATTCCTCTAATCCCATTTTATTTCTATCTTTATGTTAGGGAGAAGAATCTTCATGTTGAAAGGGTAGACTGAAGTTCAAGATAGGTGAAGAGACAGAAACAAATATATCTTCACAATAAACAAATTAGATTCCAGGGCTTCAGAAACAGCATTTGGTTGTAATCACTATATTATTCTTGGTAATTTTTGAGGAATCATGGAGAACAGGAGAGCTGCCAGAAGAATGCTGACTGGTGAATCTAATTTTTCAAAAAATGGGGACACCTGAAAATTGCAGACAGTAAATGTAATCCAATGCAATCCCTGGGGAGCTAGTTGTTTTTACCTCACTCTCCTTTCACAATCCACCCACTTTCTTTTTTGTTTTTTGTCCTTTATCTCCATGGTGATATTTTTTTATGCAATTTGGTGTAACACAACACTGTTAGTGACTAATGTGTTATAGTCTATCTACACTAACTATATATGTCTCACCATTGTCTTTAGGGTGATGGGCAAATTTGATTTCTCAGAATTTCACAACCATACAGTATGAATTTAAGAACATTTATGTTGAAAAGATGGTATTTCTTTTTCAAGGAGAAGATTGAGATTGCTGAAAATGCAATGTAGTGTTCTAAATGATACCCATCTTGATCTCTTCCTCTTATTCAGTACTGAGCTCAGTTCACTGTCTTCAGCATCTGTTCAAGGTAAATGTAATATTAGACCCAATGTATGGGTTGTATATTCAATTTCATATCATGGTTTAAAGAAGAGAAAATCTTTCATCTACCTGGAGGTTCCTGTGTAGAAAGGAGCCTCTTCAGTGTTTGAGACAATGCAATCATCATAATATCATCTATCACCTGTAAACAGGAACATCTAGAGAACTATAATAATCCTTTCTGAGTCCTTCCTGCTACTAGTGCCTTCCCCCTCTAAAGTTATCACTCATATACCCTCTTTTGTCCACTTTTTTCCCTCCCTCCTTTTTTCCCTCCCCTTTTTTCCTTCCATCTCTCTCTCTCTCTCTCTCTCTCTCTCTCTCTCTCTCTTTATCTCTCTCTCTCTCTCTCTGTCTCTGTCTCTGTCTGTGTGTGTGTGTGTCTATCGGTCTCTGTCTCTGTCTCTCGGTCTCTGTCTCTGTCTTTCTCTCTGTGTCTCTCTCCTTTTCTCCCTTTCTCCCTCCTCCTTCTCTTCCTCCTTCCTTCTATCTCTTTCTCTCTCTCTCCCCTTCTCCCTTACCCTCTTCTTCTCCTTTATCTTTTCCCTTTCCCTCTCCTTCTCCTTCACTTTCTCTCTTTCCCTTACCCTCTCCCTTTCCCTTATCTTCTCCTTATCCCTCTCCCTCCTTCCCCCCCTTCTCTCCCTCTTCCCCCTCTCTCTTCCCCCCTCCCCATGCACACATACACACATGTATATGTTTCAGATACTTTTGGTGAACATATATTTCCTTTTCATTCCTCTCTTGATTTTATTGATCAAAACTACTTGTGGTTGTATTTATCAAGAAGTATTAAATAATTTAAACATACACATTAGGAGATATCTTACTGGATGATATTTAAAGCTGCATTTGCTCTATCAAACCAATGCTTTTTGTAGTCAACAAACTATAGGTAAAATAGTATCTTGTATTTTCTTGTAACTTTCAGTCAATTGTGTAACTCTTTTAAAATGTCATCTTCTATAGGATATGGTTTGTAAAAGACTATCTATTCCTATCTCATATTTTCATCAAGCATGTCTTAGATAACATGTATAAATTATTTTGTAAAGATGAAAAAGTAGGCTTGTGGGTTAATCTGGACTAATAGCTAGGATCCCTGTTGGTCTTCCTAGTTCTGCTAAGCCATAATTTACACAGCTGCCAAAATAATCTTCCAAAAGCACAGATCTGAAAAAAAAAATCTTCAATGGCTCTCTATTCTCTCTAAGATAAAAGAATCTCTCAGCTTGACATTAAAATCACTCGCAATCTGGCTTCAAATACTATTTGCAGATTTATTACATTCCTTCAATAGTCTAGTTAAACTGACTTGTTCCTCAAATTGGACATTCATTCTATCTCTTAATTTCCTTTGCAGAAACTCACTCTTTCCTTTATCTCTTTCTCTTGGAATCCTTCTATTCCTTCAAGGCCAGACACCAACTCCTATGTGAAGGCTTTTTTGATCCCCTTCCATTCACAGTGTTTTCTCTTGTCTCAAATGATCTTGTATTGATTTACCTATGTCCATTTTGTAGAATACAAGGTCTTTGAGGAGAGGGACTAGTTTCTGTATCATCAGAATGTAGCTCGATGCTTTGCAAATGTAAATTTCTTGATATATATCTATTTAATTAATTCAGTCGAATATCTTGAGTATCATCCCTCAGTAGCTTTATGCCATTTCTGATAGAGGTATCTTCAACATATATTTTGTCTGGTTCAGCTGTTTTTTCCCCCGTTTATGTTTTCTTTAGTATTATTTTTATTTCCTCGTACAGCACATTGAAAAATATGAAATTAGGTCCTACATCTGGTAGTTCCACTAGTAATTTTGAACAAATTTGTTATAGAATTGTAGGGGTTTCCCATTTTTAATCTTTTTCCCCCTTTTTCCAATTTTGCCCTAAACTTTTTTTTTTTAGGAATAAAATGGTTTTATTAGATTTCACTCCAATTTTTCAAAAATTTCCTTCTCCTTTCATCACTACTTAAGTATTTCAAAGGGCAGTACTATTCATAATCTTTTACTATCCTCATTTGAAAAATTTTACAAACAACTTTAAACTCTAGATCATGATTGCCCTTGACTGCCATATGTTGCCACTTGGCAAGAAGATAAAATATTTCCTGGTTGAGAGGCTCTTTTGGCTGTTTTTTTTTCTGTCACTTGAACTTATGTAGGAAATGGTAAATGTAGGAAAAGGACAAATCTGTCCTTTATCCATTTTCTATTTTTTCTGCATCAGAAGTTTGTTTAAATAAGACTTTCATTTCTTGGTTCAAAATAATTTGCTAATATTTTTACCATTCTCCCCTCTGTCCACCTTTGCATTGATGTCATTACATATTAGAATATATAGAGACTTAATTTGGAATTTTAAAAATCAAGCTTTTCTTAGATTTTTTTTAAAAAAATTCATTAGCTCCTGTCATTGATATATAATCTGCAACTATCTAGAATGAATCTCTTTGCTTATATTCACATTAATATCTTTCTTGGATACAGATCTTATAGAAAAGTTCCAGCTTCAAGATACCATGTAGGTCTGCATCCACTCAAAGTCATATTTCATGAATTCATGACTGATACATTTTCTTTTTATTAAATAGCTAGAGAACACTTTTTTTTTCCAAAATGAAAGACATTTAGTGAAATAGAATAATAATTTAGTAGTAGTAGAATCTTTCTCCCATAAACCTGGAGCATATTCTCTCACAAATACACAAGCCATCAATGGGAAGAGTGGACATGCCTAGGGAAAATGTGTGGGGGAATGTACACATAAGTGTGTACCCTGATCAGAGTACATGCAAGGAAGGCACACATGTAAGGAATGCACATAATCATGAACCATGCATGAAGTGCACACACAAATTGAACAAGTGTGGCCAGGGAACATGCATGAAGAGGCACACACCAGGAAGCCATGTGGCCAGGGACATGTGTGGGGCAAACACACATAGGGACACACATGTTGCCAGGGCAACTCACACCTCCAAAACTGTAGGGCTGCTGATGTCCTCTGGAGAATCATCATGTGGCTCTGATTTCTTCTGGGTTGTTCATCTCTGCTAGGATTGCTCTGCTGGTCTTGTAGTTGCTGCTGGGACTCTCCACGGGGGTATGTGAATATGGAGCTTCTCTCTGTGACCAGCTTCTGGACTTCGTCTGTTCCAGGATATGTACTGGCTGTTCTGGCTCCTATCTTCTATGGTGCAGTGACTAGAAAGCCTCTCCCTGATAAGCTTAGGCGAACAGCTCTTTTAGTCCATGGCCAAAGATACAAGCTATCACATCTAACTAAGGGTCTCAAAGGAAAACTAGACAATGTTTCCAGGCTAAAGATTTTGTCTTAACTGCTTAGCTTTGGTGGTAACTGTACTATGAAATTCATTTGGCTACCAAGATCCTATAGATTTTGCCATGCAAATGAACAAATATAGGGAAACAAGAACAAAAAAGACTAAGTGGGGCTGCTATGAGGTTATTGTCCCATACCTCAAATTTCTTATTACTAATTCCTGACTTTCATATGAAAGTGTGACTGCCCACAAACCTCCAAGGTTTTGAGTAGCCCTGTATTCATTATGAGCACTACAATGTGAGATAATTAAAGTATCTTTTGAAGTGACATTCCCTTTAAACTCTAAGGCAGGGGTCCTCAAACTTTTTAAATAGGGGGCCAGTTCACTGTCCCTCAGACTGTTGGAGGGACGGACTATAGTAAAAACAAAAACTTTGTTTTGTGGGCCTTTAAATAAAGAAACTTCATAGCCCTGGGTGAGGGGGAATAATCGTCCTCAGCTGCTGCATCTGGCCTACGGGCTGTAGTTTGAGGACCTCTGCTAAGGCAACTCTACCAAAATCTCATTTGCCTCTCCAAGAAGAATATTTGGGCCATATTTGATAAACTTCTTTTAATCTTCTGATTTTACTTAGAGACGAACTATTAATATTGATGTGATTCATTTCTACAATATGTCAACTTATTAGTCATTGGACAAGTGTTACATCTTGGGCACCAATGGTTAATGTTAATATTGTAATACCCTAATGAATTTATGATCTAAACAAAGCAAGTTCTTCCTCCAATGATGCAGATTTAAAACAATTCTTGAACGTTTATAGCCAGTTTAAAAATTTTGTGGTTCTTAGCATGATCTGTCCCTTTTCTTGTAATTCTACAACCATCTCTTCTAGAAAAAGTAAGAGCTTACATAGGAGTAAGGCACATTTTGTATTTTTTCTTAGTTTCATGGGTTGGCCACCTCTTGATTATAAGACTTTTTGTACTTAACTAGATTGATCTTTGGACAACAAACATAAAAGGTCACCTGGATTTCAAAACCTTCCTAGCATGATAAAATTTGTGACAGCTTTTGCTCTATCAGCTTCTAGAAAACAGGGTCACTTTCACAACATCTTTTTTGTTTTATTCCAAAAATATGTAGTGTGACTCATTATAAAAAACAAATATATTTCAGTAGAGACTAAATAAATAGCATAGCTTGCACTTATGCATGCCATTTTTTCAAAAGTATTTAGATGCTATTATAAATATCCTTAAAAGTGTTTTTATATTAATTCAGCATCATTTTTTGTCATCAATCATTTAAAAAATACTTATCAGACTACTCCTGTGATGGTAATAAGAGGTTCTAATATTTCAAAAACAAAATAAAGCCAACAGCAACAACTGAGAACAACAGAGCTAGAAGGGACTTTCCAGAGGCCTGTTGCTCAATTCTCTTCTTAGCCCTGGCCTATTTAACTGCTTCAACATTGTCCCAAATGATGACACAATAATAATAGTAATGACACATAAAGCATTTTAAAGATTGCAAATTCCTTTGCACACATTCTCTCATTTGTTCCTCACAGCAACCCTTTGAGGTAAACTACTATAGGTATTATTGTCTCCTTTTTTTGAAATGAGGAAAACAAGACTCAGAAAATTTAAATAACTCGCCCAGAAAATGTTAAGAGGCAAAATCAGAACTGTATCTCTAATGACTCCAAATCTAGTGCTCTCTTCACTTTCTGTGTATCAGTCTGCTTTACTGATCAAATTTACTAAAGACACAAACCTAAGAACGATAGCTAATACATTCAACAACAGAATCAGGATCCAAAAAGTTTTTAACAGGTTGGAGTGATGGGTTCAAACTAACAAGATGAGGTATAAATGTCCTTAAGGAAAAGAAACTTGATATAACTTTAAAACTATAGGAAGGAAAAGACCTACAATAAAAGTAGTTTTGTTGTTAATGTGAAAAAGATTTGGAGACAGATGTGTGACTGTAAGCCCAATATGAATTAATGGATCCTAAAAAACTAGTGTCATCTTAAAGAGAAGCTCAGTGTCCAGAACAAAAGAAGTAATAGTTTCAATGGCCCTTGTGGGTCCATTTAAAAGTACTAAGAAGGGCAAGAAAAAAAATCAGAGTACGTGTGCAGGATCTGTCTGAGCTGTGTCACAAAAGGAATGATTGAAGGAATTGGTGACAGTTGGCCTAAAAAAAACCACCATTCTTTAGGGGAAAATGATTGTCAAAACATCAAAGATGATTGTGTTGATATGATCATTTCCTGCTACTCATTTTTTATATTGTCTCAACTCTTTAGAGAGTTGTCTGAGTCCTAGAGAGGCCAATTCACTTGGCCATGGTCTCTTAGATGGCAAGTGTCAGAAATGGAATTGAAATTAAATCTTCTCAGTGCCAAATCCAGCACTCCATGCTACTCCATTTTATTCTTGCTTTTCTTAGCATCTGGAGGTGGGAAAGGGGAAGTAAGGCAGGAAGGTAGACATGGGAGGAGGTATTTGATATCTATCTTCAAACATCCAAAAGATTGTCATTTATAAAAGGGGCTAGACTACTGCAAACTTCCAGAAAATAGAACTAGGAAGAATGGGTAAAAGTTATAGGATAGCTGATCTCAGTACAATGTATGGAAGAACATTTTAACAATTAAAATCACACCCTGTTGGAATGTGTTGCCCTGGAGGTCACCATGGAATTAGAGACTAGATGATTGCCTGTGAGGGATTTCTGTAGGGAGGAATCCTGCATTGGACAAAGGATTGGACTAAATGATCTACCTCTAAGATCCCTTTTATCTCTAAGAATTTTTTTAAAATCCCAATTTTCAAACTGATTTCTTCCATAGTATCTCCCACATACTAATAGCAATTATCATAGCAAAATATTTAATTTTCTATTTAAAAACTCTTTTGATTGAAATGATTCTTTCTAAAGATCTTTATTTACAAAAGAGAAACTTCTAAAACTAAAACAATAGTACTTTCTAAAATCCTGCTACAGAATAGCCTCAAAGAAATTTTAAAGATACTCACAGAATAACATCTCGAAAACGCATGTGTCCATTCACTATTAGATAAGCACCAAATCGAAAACAACCAGCATAGGAAAAATACATAAATGCCTGGGAAATGCTAAAAGTGATTCCATAGATATGGGCTTTCCGCACAGAATTTCTGAAAAGGAAGACCAAAAAAAGTTTTTAATTTATAACAATTGCCTCATTCTTCCTTCTTAACAAGATCACATAAGGATTCAGAATTAGAAGGATCTGGTTCTACTATAAATTAGTGGTGAGCCTGGGTAAGTCATTAATTTCTCTGGTCCTCAGTTTCTTCATCTGTAAAATGAAAGGACTGGATTAGAAGACTTCCAATTTGATGTCCAGCTTTTAATTGATGATCTTTTAGGTACATTTGAATCCCAAATCCTAATCCAGTTAGACTAGATCACTTCTGAGATCTCTCCTAGCTCTTGCTCTATGACCCTGTAAAAATGTGAGGGCCAACCTAGATAGAAATATCAACTGAAATTCGGTAACATTGATAAGTGGCAGAAAAAAATGTCTGAAAAGACAATGTACAATTCAGGCCTAAAGTTTAATTCCCATTAATGTATGGACTTCATGTCTCAAACATCTTTGGTTTTCTTTTCAAAATGAATATCATAAAAATACAAATGTCTATAGCCACAAACTAGAAGTCCTTCATGATGTAAAAATTAATTTTTAAAAAATTTACATTAATTTATATACTTTAAAGTACCACATAAAGATTAGTTGTTTTAAAATTTGGAACATGCTTTGGGTTAACATTATAGCACCAAGTGTCAATTTTCCATTGTTCTTTAATTTTCCTGGAATCTCAATCAGACTAAAACATGAATATAATTTTTAGGATCACATTTCAGATGGATACTGGAAGAATTTCTGGGCACGTGATAATGCTCTATAGAAGAAATAATAAACTATCACCAGAGTGATGTCATCCCCATAACTAAGGAAATGTATTAGAAACCTTACTATCTGAGGGTCCCTCTTGAGTGTGGTTTGTGTTCAACTACCTTATTCCAGGTAGAAGGCCTCTTATTTTTTCCCATGTCATAAAACTCCTTAGGCAGCTTGGTGGCTCTTACAGACTCCTTCCTCAAAATAATATTTTCAAATATATGAAATAAAATTTTATTATGATAAATAAATAAATAAATGATAATAAATTAAATGAGAATATAGTTATAAAGCACTTAGCATAGGACTTGGCACATAGAAGGAGCTTTAAAATGCTTGTCCCTTACAAGTAGGATTTCAAAAGGAAACTAATTATATTGAAATATAGTTATCAAAATATTTTTAAAAACAAACTTCCTAATCCTCAGATTGAAAACATCTTTTCTAAGCTATGAACCCCTCAAAGACAGGAATTGTAGCTTCTTAAATTTTTATGGCTTTCTCAGCAAGCAGCACAACATTTTGCATAAAGAAAGGTGTCAAATATTTGATGAACTGAACTGTTTAATGCATAAAAATATGCTATAGTGGAAGTGATTAGAGTTTATAGCCTTCCTATTGGCATATAATATTAACAAGGAAAGTATCTGGAAAATGTCCTGATTTCAAAGAAGAGTGTGAAGGTAGATTGTAGAAACTGTATATTATGAGCTTGAAATTGTTTTCTGGAAAATTTAGAATGTGTTATTTCAAAAACAATTTGAGAAATAATGACTACTAAAAATCATCACAAATTCATCACAAACAAGCCATTGTTTAGTAATTTTCAATCATGCCTGACACTTTTGTTATGCCACAGTTTCCTTTAATTGTTCTGCCCCAGTTTCCCTGAATTGTTCTACTTCAGTTTTCCTGAATTGTTCTGCCTCAATCTGCCTGGTTGCAACCCCCCTTCCTGACCATTAGAACTGATATAAATTAAGACAGAGATAACTAGCCCTGACCATTAGCATTCCATAGAGCCATAAATTGAAGAAAGGTTATTTAGAGATAGGTAAACCTATCTCCTATCTTAGACTCAGTGGCTCCTAGCCTCTCCCTCTTATCAGAATTTATGGTCCTTACTCCCAAACTGTCAGAACCGAATTTATGGTCCATTCCTGAAAATTCCCGCTCACCAGGGCTTCACCCCCTTCCCCCTCTGCCTTTGTCTCTCCTGATTGCTGGAGCCCTATAAAGAATCTCTGGAATTGTTCACTCATTGCTGAATGGTTTGAGACTCTAGTCCCATTCAGTCTGCTGGGGTCAATATGGATCCTGTTTTGCCCCCAGAACAATCTCTTCCTCTCAAATAAAATATTAAAAACTCTCTAATTTCTGTCTTGCCTCAGTTTCTCTAGCATTACACTTTGTGATCTCATTTGTAGTTTTCTTGGCAAAGATACTGAAGATATTTGTCAATTCCTTCACCAGCTCATTTTTTACAGATGAGGGAACTGAGGCAAACACGATTAAGCTACTTGCCCAGGGTCACACAGCTAGTGTTTGAGGTCAGATTTGAACTCAGGAAGATGAGTGTTCCTGACTCCAGGCCTTCTGCTCTATCTTCTATAGTGTCACCTAGTTGCCCCTGGGACAAGTCATAGGAAGATAAATTCATTTTTTAAAAAAGACTCCTCCTTGACTAGTATTCATAACACTATATACCTCCCTCATTCTAATTTTTATAAAGTTCTTTGTACATTTGTCTAACCTCTAATAAACTACTTGGGAAGATGACTTTTAATATTCATTTTTTGATAGACTTTACTTTCTTTTGTGTTCTCAGTGCCTAGTATATATTAAATATCAGATGAATAAATGAAATTGTTCAATTACACTGATACCTAACTTGTGGAATTTCTGCAATTATAATGGTTTAGAGTTACTCTTTTCCTACAGGATGAAAGACTTAAATTTGCCAAAGAACATAAGCCTGTTTGGTGAAGACTGCTTCATCAGAACAATGTTAATTTCTATTCTGAATTGGAGTTGGAGTATATACACCATCCAGATTTAAAACCAAATGTCGTAATTTTCCTGATCCATTTATATTACATTTCAGGATTTACCAGGAAATAGAATTTTTCTTACAACGATTCTATGAACTAGGGAATGTGAGTGTTATTATGAAGATTTTATAAATGGAGAAACTAGGGTTACATTATTTGTTCAAGATCAAATGGCTAGTAAATAACAAGGATAGAGGTAGATATCAGCCTGGATTTCTGAGTAGTAATCTATAGTTCTTGCTTTTAACATACTCTCTCCTGTTACATTTTTTTAAAAAAATCTTTTTTAAAAATCTACCCATTATAATGGCTCCATATGTTTAACAGTATTAGCACATTGAAGAAATATAATGTTTACCCAAAATATAATGTTCACTCTTTTAAAGCAAAGCTTAGACACTTACTAAGTCTTGTGCTTATTTATTACCTGTAGGGCCCATTCAAATTTTCTCCATACATTGACTCAAATTTCCTTTCTTGGGTCAACGATACAACTGTCCTTATATTGTCTATTGCCTCTGTCGCAATCTGTAACATAGATCAGATCCTTATTAAAGGAAATAAAACATTATAATATATTATACAGTTATAAAGTTATTATTAATAATTATTAGTCTGTGCCTGTGGTTTTATAGAGAACATCTAGTAAAGGAACTCTCATACTCATACGTACAGATTAGCAATTTAGGAAGTTCCCTAGACTTTGGGGGTTAAGTGATTGGCTACAATCCCCAAAGTTACTCTGTATCAGAAGCAGAAAAATGAATACAGATCTATCTGATTCCAAAACTGATTTTTTGCCCATTACACTACTATACTGCCTTATATAAATATTATTATAGTTCTATAAAATGAACAGCTTTATGATTATCATGGTAACATTTTAACAAGTCAAAGATCTATGAATTCATCAGTGAAGCAATTCCTTTTACCAAAGTAGGTTACCACCTAATCTAAACCTTAGTAGAAATTAAGCGTAACCTTCTTCCGCTTTCCCCAGGCCACATAGATGATAAGGAGGATTAGGAAGGGTTCTTAAGGAAATTAAAACTTCCAAAGGGCAAGACTAAAAGTGTCAGTTATTTGCTTCACTCAGGCTGGCCCTAGTGAGATATAAATGGTGGGGCAGTGAATCAAATTTAATTTGAATAATTCGATTGCTAGTGCAATGAAATGAATTTTGGCCTTGGATTTAGGGGATCAGAGTTGCAGTCCTGGCTCTGTTATCAACTAGGTGGGAGATTTAATCTAAGATTCATCATCAATAAAATGAGATTAATAATATATGTTTTGTGGGTTCCTGAGGTCTAACAATTAGATAATATTTTTCATATTCATATTCAGTGCTTCATTTTGCCACTAAGGAACTCAGCCCAGAAAAATCTAAATCATTTGCCAAGGAGGGGTTGTGAGCCTTTGATTCTGGTAGGCACAATAGATAGAGCACTGGACAGTAAGCCCTGAGTTCAAATCTTGCCTCAGACACTCACTAGTTCTGTGACCCTGGCAAGGTCACTAAATAACCTTGTTTGCCTCAGTTTCCTCATCTGTAAAATAAGCTGGAGAAGAAAATGGCAAACCAGTATTTTTGCCAAGAAAACCCCAAATAGGGTCATGAAGAATCAAATCTGACTTGACTGAATAATAACAACATTTAATATAGTGCTTTCAGGCTTGCAAAATATTTTTCAATTATTCTCTCATTTCACCTTCCCAATATAATCCTGAGAGATAAATTCCCATCTTAAAGATGAGGAGATGAAAAAAGCAGGATCACAGGAGGCAGGATTTTAATTCAGTTCTTCTTGATTCCAAGGCTAATGCTTTATCCAATATTAACAGGTAATATTATTATTAGGAAGTAATATTAATTAGTAGTATCATTAAATAGTTTTTAAAAAACACATAGATTGTAAAGATATGTCAACAATTCCTATTAAATGCTTCTTTTTCTGGTGTAAGCCTAAAACCTGAACCCTTTAACTCAAGCTAGTTTTCAATGTTCAACAAAAGTTTGAAAGCCTTAAAAACTGTAAGGATAAAAGAGATACCTGATTTACATAGCTCTATAATTAACTGTCATAATTCATGCCTAGAGCAACAGAAAGAAAATTCTTCCTGGAGTCAGAAAGCCATATGTGCTACCTTTGGCCCATATCAGCTTTGTGATTATGGATAAATCACAATCTCTCAGTGCATAGGTGGCATTTAAGATTGTTAATTGATGGATAAATTAGGGTCCTATATATCTATATATCGGAAGTTTTCCATGGTGATAAAATCAGTTTCATAATCCAAAAATTAAAATTTACACCAAACCACATTCTGAAGTTTGGGGATGCAGAGTAACAGAAAATGCTTCAGTCAGGAAGAATGACTTCAGGAGATGGAGGGGAACCTTGTCACCAAACAGACCCCGAGTTTATCAGGAGCAATTCATCAGGCAAGATTTTAACTAGTTGATACTTTGAGTTTTGAAAGTCTGTAACTATTCCTTTGCATCTGGATTGGTTATTTTCCACTGATAGAAAAACTTGGTATATTATCTTCAGGTCCCTACAATGATAAGCCATACTCTCCATTCCTAGACAGCTGTCCTCCATTCTTAATGGAATCAGGGTAGTTAGCCTCCAAATTGTCTGTTGGTGAAAAGGCTTTCGCCACTCTGGAGAGTCAGAAGAGAGGCTTTATTTATTTATAAGTATTAATCTTCTGATCTTTTCCTGGGGAATTACATTATGGAACTCAATCTTAGATGGGTACTAAACAGCTTCCTGTGAAAGCTCCAAGCCAAATAGAAGCCTGAAACTCTTCTCTTAATCTGAATCCAATTAGCAGACATTTTTCATCCTTCTTTTTCACTGCTAAGAATTTTTAAAGCCTCTTCCAGATATATAGCTCAGGAACAAGGAATAAAAATATCCAAGACTTGTGAACTACTCAGAATCCTTAGATATCTACATTTCTTCAGTCATTGTTAATTGCAATAAATACTGTTATTCAAAGTATGTTACATATGTTATGTAAACTATGTTACATAAATTGTAATCAGCCACCATAGATAATTGCTAAGACTTAACAGACATGAAGTTTCATCCAACTCACCTTTCCAGCAGCTTCTAGTTCCTTTTTGTCTCTTTTAGCATTTCCAGCCAACATTTTCATTTCAATGATTCCTGATATAGCAATGATTGGAACAACTGATAATAGCAAAAGGGTTAATTGCCAACCGTATACAAATGATATGATTATCCCAGTCCCAAGGTTTGCTGTATTCTGAGCAATCAAAGCCAGCCTGCTACCTGTGGCCTGAAAGGGAAAGAAGGAAGCATTTGTGTTCCATGTTCCAAGCAAATGAGCTTAATCATTGATGCATCCAACAAACATTTATTAAGCCCCCAAAATATATGCCAGGTACTGGGTACAAAGACATACAAAGATAATAGCAAAATAGTTCCTGCTTCAAGGTTCTATCATTCTATTCAGGGAAAATAAAATGGACCCAGATAAGTAAGCATAAAATCTAGACTATTGTATAAATTAAGGAAATATATTGTCAAGCTATAATAGGAAAAATTAGCGATGATCACTCAAATAAATTCAAAGTAGGTTCAGGTCTGATGGGTCACAGGTGGGTGGATAGCCCTAACAACTGTGAATATCTAGAAAGGCTTCATGTAGGAGAAGACATTTGAGCTAAATCAAACTAAGCAAGAGCTTCTAAGAGGCAGAAAAATGAGAAACCACATTCTAGATATGAGGAACAGCTGGTGCAAAGGCTTGGAGAGGTATAGACTGTCTTTAAAGAGAACAAATAAACCAATTTGGCTAGAAAACAGACTGTGTACAGAGGGGGAAGTGAGAGCAGCAAACTGAGATTAGATTAGAAAAGTGGGTTGAAGCCACATTGGGAAGATCTCTAAATAATAAGCCATGGATTTTGTATTTCATCTTTGGAGGCAACAGTCTACTGGAAATGTGGAGCAGCCAGGGTGGAGCAATGGATAGCACACAAAGCAGCTAGGGTGCACCATGGTGTATAGACCTCCAGGTTTTGAGTGAGGAAGAACTCATCTTTCTGAGTCTAAACCTGGCCTCTGACACTTAACTTACTAGCTGTGTGACCCTAGGCAAGTCATTTAACTCTGCCTCAGTTTCCACATCTGTAAGATAGCACCTATCTCCCAAGATTGTTACAAATGAGATAACATTTGTCAAGCACTTAGTTCAATGCCTGTAAATTTTAACTATTGCTATTATTATTCTCAAGCAAGGCAGGGACATGGTTGTACCTGTGTTTATGGGATATCAAACTGTCAGTTATGATACTGGGAGCTGACTTGGAGGCTGCTTCAATACTCTGGGTGCAAGGTGATAAGGACTGAGGGTTTGAATGGAGAGAAGAGGATAAATTGGAAGATGTTTTCAGTTGTGTGCAACAATTCTTGACCCCATTTGGGGTTTTCTTGGCAGAGTGGTTTGCCATTTCCCCTCCAGCATTAAGTAATTTGCCTGGGGTCACACAACTAATAAGTATCTGAGGTTAGATTTTAATTCACTAAGAGGAATCTTCCTGATTCAAAGTCCAGATCTGTTCTCTGCATCTCCCAGCTGCCCATGAAAGTTCTTT
This sequence comes from Sarcophilus harrisii, assembly GCF_902635505.1. NCBI lineage: Eukaryota > Metazoa > Chordata > Mammalia > Dasyuromorphia > Dasyuridae > Sarcophilus > Sarcophilus harrisii. The sequence goes on from NC_045430.1 coordinate 239,348,251, forward strand.
TAAGGAGCTAAAATTGGCAAGACACAGCAAATGACTGCATATGGTGGGGAAGGGAGGAAGGCTATGGAAAGGAGAGAGAGATTAGTGAGAGAAGAACTGAAGATGATTGTGTATGAATCCCTGAGCAGATAGATTCTGTATCTTCTCTGAGGCTTGCTTACTTTCATTACCAGTAGATCCCCAAATTGCTTTACCACATCATAAGATATTTGATCCTGGAGGTGACAGGTAGCAAATGGAATTTATTGACTTGGGAAGTGATGGGGAACAAATGGAATATAGATACATGATGCTATATCAATGGTTCTAGTAGAAATTTCTCTCCTGCTTCCCTATACTCTCATTCTAGTCTCTTACCTCTCTTCTTATGGATAGGATGGTAAAGAAGTCAATACTTCCTATTAAGGGAATAAACTCAGAGCATCTTGGAATGGGTTAATCTTGGAGGATATACATTTCAATGAAGACCAAAGAATCCCTTTGATAACATTCCTGACAACAGTAAGAATGGAGCCAGTCTCTGAGGGCTTCTAATGATGGAAAAACCTACCTAAAGGGGAAGGAAACCCATTCTATTTTTGGACATCTCTAATCAAAAGAAATATTTTCCTCATATTGGCTCTCATGTGCCTCCCTGGATTGTCCAACATCAACATCTGAGGATAAGCAAAACATACCGACAGCCTTTGAAATATTGAAATATTTGAGCTAATCAGCCAATAAGCATGTATCAGCAGGCACAAGCACTGGGGAGACAAAGAAAGGCAAAACATGATCCCAACTCTGAAAAAACTCACAGTCTATGGGACAGACAATGTGCAAAGAATTATTCACTAACAAGCTACATACAGGATAGGTTGAAGATGATCACTAGAGAACAGATGTTGGAATTAAGGGGGATTGGAAAAGGTTTCCTATGGGAGGTAATATTTTAGATGAGACTTGAAGGAAGTGAGAAAAACCAGAAGGGAGAGATGAGGAGAGAGAGAGAATACAGGACTACATTGAGTTGGGAGATGAAGTGTCATATTCAAAAAACAGCAAGAAAACCAGTGTTATTGAGTCACAAAGTATGTGGGGACATAAGGAGGTTTTTTGGGGGGGGAAGGGAGAGGTTATAAAGACTTTGAATACCAGAAAAATTTTATATTTGATCCTGGAGGTGACAGGTAGCAAATGGAATTTATTGACTTGGGAAGTGATGGGGAACAAATGGAATTTATTGACATGACCAGAACTGTACTCTAGGAGAATCACTTTGGCAATCTGAGCAGAGGGATAGACCACAGAGGGGAGAGCTGAAGGCATTGCAAATTTCAGGTGTGAGGTAAAGAGGGAGGTATATGGGTCATACGCAAGAGACATGAATGAATTTAAAAGCCACAGGATTTAGCAACAAATTAAAATTCAGGAATGGAGGATGGCACCTATAGGGCTACTTTGGGGGACTAAAAAGATGGGAAAAGCTTCAAAAAGAATAAGGAAATTTCAAAGTGGTAAAGATTTAGGGAAAAGATAATGAATTCAGTTTTATACTTGATGAGCTTAAGATATCTGTGGAACATCTAGTTCTAGTTGTCTGAAAGCAGTGATAATGTTGCTATAAACCTTTCCTGTCTCCAGGCTGAACATACATAGTTCCTTCAGTTAAATGTCATATAGCATGCTTTCTACTTCCCTATTATCCTGGGCACCCTTCTTTGAACTGGTTCTGATTAGTCAAATTCTTTCTTAAAATGTAGCACTTGCAACTTGGGACAATATTTCATGTAAGAACCTTCTAGGGCAGAATACAACAGAAAAATTATTTCTCTCATTTTTTAACTGTATTCCAATTAATGTATTTTCAGTTTACATTAATATTTCTGGTTTGTCACATCATTACACTGGTGACTCATTACTTATGATAATAATAACAGCATTTATTTAGAGTTTTAAGGTTTGCAAAGAACTTTGGCTTTGTATATGTTAATTAATTTGATTCTCACAACAACCCCAGGAGTTGGTGATTGTATTATCCCTATTTTTCAGATAGGGAAACTGAGGCACCAAGAAGCTGTCAAGAGATTCATATAAATGACAAATCCAGGATCACATAACTAGCAAGTGGTTGAGGCATTATCTGAATTCAGGTTTTCCCTGACTCCAAATCTAAGGGGATTTGTATGCAACTATCATGTTCAAGATTTTCTTTATATGAATTGTTTCCTAATCATTTCTTCTCCATTTTGTGCAGTTGATTGTTTTTTCTTTTTTACCCAAATGTGGGACTTTACCTTTATCCTAATTAAATGGTTTCCTTTTTTGGAATTCACTGATTCTGGTCCAATAAAAAGGAGGGCATAAATTGCCTGAAAACATGCTACTGATTTAAAGGAATTTGCATAGTGCGAAGAGGAATTTACCCTCTATTACTCTGTATATGATTTCAATTTACTTATCTGTACTTTATTTCCCTGTAGAATGTGAGCTCCTTGGGGAGCAGGGAATGTTTCAGTTTTTATGTATTCCAACCACGTAATACTTTGTATTGATTGAATTGAATTAAAATGACAAATATTAAAACATCCATTAGGTCAACATTCCCTGAAAAGATGGAATGCTACAGAAATCACTCCCAAAGTGAAAATTACTGCATATTGATTTCTAGCCATATCAAAGGTGAGAAGAGGTTTGGCAGAGAATAAGTTACATACCCCTTGGACTTGGGAAGCATCAGTCGCAAGTCTTGTCGAAAGTGCACCAGTACTGTTCTTAGGATCATCAAACCAACTCATGTCCTATAACAAAGCCAAGCAATATCCTTTAAATCTTGAAAAAAAAGTATTTGGTCCTGTTCTATAATATCATTAGTGTACGAAATCCTTAATATGGAAACTTCCCCCACTAATGTGAATGGGCAATTCACTTGTAGCATCATCTTAGAATATTACTTGGGATGCTGAGTGCTTAAATAACTTGCCCATATTCATGAAGCCAGAATTTGATAGAGGCACAATTTGAATCCAGTTTCCAAGATTGGCAATCTATCCACTATATCGTATTGCCTCACCACTCTTGAAATAGTGAAATAATGCTCTTCACTTCCCAAACAACAAGTCTCAACTCCTAAAGCAAGAACAGTATGCACATGATGGACATCTGCTTAATAAGAACATAGAAGATTGTAGCATCCATTTTTGACCCTGTGGGATGTATTCAAAGCTCCCATTGCCATGCTATAATCTACATATACTCTCAATGTTGGTTTGAGAAAAAGCAGCCAAGATTACTTTGGGGAGAAGGGTGAGGGTTCGGCTAATACTGAACTTACTTCTTGGACTTGAGAAGCATCCCTCCTAAGTAGAAGTTATACCGGCAGTTAGATGTCGGTATGTATGTATGTATGTATGTATGTATATCTATATCTATCTCTCTATATATATGTGTGTGTGTATCTTCAGATAGAGAAGAACATTGAACTTGTAACAATGAACTTGATGTCACAAGATCTGAATTCCAGTTCGAGCCCTTTCACTTACTATCTGTGTGAGTTGGTCAAGTCATTTAACTACTTGAAACTCAGTTTTTTCATCTAAAATGAGAGGGTTGGGCAAGATGGTTTCTAAGATCACTATCCATTATAGTCACTAATATAGTGATTATTTCTAGTTCTGGAGTTCTCCTTTCTTTGGTATAAAACCCCAGAGATTTTTTGGTGGAGGAGGGAGAGAAAAAAGTGGTGAGGAGGTCAATTTGCAGAGCTGAGCATTATTTATCCAGTCTGCTATCTGACTATTGTATTTTAGATTATAGATCTTAATAAAATTTCTAATGAGGTCCCTGGAGTACAAGTTGGTTCTTGAAAATACCAAGTCCAGAAAATCAAGTTTTCTCATTTTAACTTATACCTATTCTCTGCACACACACACGTTAATAATGTAAATGGTGTGGGATAGGTATATTTGGGGATATGTTAAATCTGTGCAGAAGGATTCTCAGGCTCAGCATACTCAGGAGAATGTAAGAGTGAATCCAAAAAGCAGAAGAGAAATACCTGTCTTAGCATGGCCTTAAAAGCCATAAACCGAAGTCTTGTTGTAAGGATCTCCCCAGCTTTTCCAAATGTAAATCCCTAATTGAAAAGAAAAGAAAAAAAAGGGCACAATCTTTATTTTTCCCAGGTCTCAGGAATAAACTTCTCAAATGCAGACACCTACATAAAACTTTCACCATCCAAGAGAATTCTGGTCCACTTTAGGTATTTCTGTTTTGTCTTTTAGAAGAACTCTACCTTCAGTAATGATCCAAATTAATGAATATTCTAAAACAATAGTCTCTAGTTGCTTCTCATAGTGTTAGAATTGTGTGTTCTTATATCTTCAAATCTCAAGTTTGTAACAGAATTCCAGGCCTAGAGGAGACTTTGAAAGACTGTTGATTTGATACTCCTTGGTCACACCCAAACTGTCCTGAATGTTTATTGTCTGCCCCATTTTTAAAGACTTTTGCATAAGATTTCATTTTATGTTAGTACCACTTTTAGTAAAAATAAGACAGAATGAATCAGAAGTTAGAAAATAAGACAGGATGAGTCAGTCATAGAGACTCAAGTTCAGTCCCTGCCTCTGACACATATTGGGTGTGTGACTGTTGTACACTCACCCCTTCAATGCCCCAAGCAACCATGAATAGTAAATTTTAGGAGTAAATATCTGAACTGAGTACACTGGTTAGGCCATACAAGTTCTTCTTCCCATTAGGAACTTGTTTGCATTAATTTTTTTTTTCTAATGAGAGTTGTTTTTCTTAATTATTATTTCTAAAAATTATCTCTTTTGTTTTTCTATTATCTTCATTCCCCAAAACATCCTTCCTTCTTCATTCCACCATAAAGCCATCTCTTATAACAAACTATTTTTAAAAATCTACAAAACTAATCAATAATCCACCAAGTCTAGTGTTCCATTCAAAACTTTGCTCCCATAGTACACCATTGTTCACAAAGAAAGGAGAGAGATACATTGGATAATTTTTGTTTTGATTCCATTACTATCTCCATATAGAATCACCACCTCCCAGCCCTGAATCCCTCCCTTGTAACAATAAATTAAGCAAAACCAACAAGATATTTGTACCCATGTTGGACAGCATACATGCACATGCACACACACACACACACACACACACACACACACACTGATCCTGCAGATCCCCCACTGCTGAGGGGGCTGAGAGAAAGGATGTATATTTAATTATCTCTTTCTAGGACTAAGATTAAACATTCCAAATACTCTGATCTGATATCCAAAATGCATTTTGCAATTTCAGTTAGCCTGAAAGGGCCACTTGGTTTTTAGGTTGGCCCATAAAGGCATGTAAATATTTAAAAGCAAAGTAAGAAATAGCTAGCCTAGCACTTACCTGGAGGAAAAAAGTAAAGAAAGAAATAATTCCAAGCCCTAAAAAGAGCAATGAGAACATATTGCACTTCTGCTGCTTCATTTCATCATCCCCTGGTCCAAAAATCTGTAGAAGACCAAAGAAGAAACCCACTTGGATTAGTTGCCTGTTCTTCTGAGTTGGTTGTTTTTTTTTTCTGATTTAAACAATAATATTTGGGACACATATCAGAAACTAAGACCTCATAAAATATAGATTTAATAAAAGATGAAAGTGGTCTTGGAGTATTATCCCCTTTTGCTGTTGTTTCAATGGTATAGAGAAAACTCTTGCTGTAGACAATCTGGATGGTGGCTGGGAAAGAACACTAACTTTGGAATCAAAGTTTTGTTCCTTACCACCTGTATGACTTTGGGCAAACTTGGGCAAGTTCTTACATGTCTCTGCATCACAGTTTCATCACCTATATAATGAGGGAGTTGAATCTGATGGTCTTTAAAGATAGTGAGGAGGACTCCCCTCTAGGGAGGCAGATCAGCCATCACCTTCCACCTTCAAGGATTGAAGAACTGCCTAGGCTACCTTAAGGCCAACTGACTTAATCAGAGTCATCCAACCAGTATGTGTAAGAGGATCTGACCCTAGCTCTTCCTGATCCCAAAACTAGCACTATGATTTATACCTGGCCATATGTCTAATTCAAATTTACTGATTTACTGATTTAATCAGATTACTGAATTAATCCAAGGTTATATAATGTTATTTAAAGGTATTTCATAAACCTTAAAGTACTTTATAAATGCAAGTAGTTGTTGATTATCATTATTATCCTTTATGGCATCAAGATCACACTTCAGAGAAGGTGCTAGATTTGAAGTGAGAAGCACTTGAATTTCAATCCTGCTTCAAATACTTACTAGCTATGTGACACGGGATTAGCCACTTTATCTCTATCTTAGTTTCCTCTTCTGTAAAATGAGTTAATAATTGGCCTACCATATAGTATGATTGTATCAAATGACACAACTATATAAAGCAGTTGCAAATCTTAAAGTGCTATAAAAATGATGTCTACTATGATGCTAATTTTCTATTATTCTAAAATTCTATAATCTTTATCAGCTCAAATTTCACCTTCTGTGATTCTTCTAGTTGCTGGTTTGTGCCCCAATTATTTCTATATTTTGTATTTAGTTATATATAATAAATCTAATCTATAAATTATATCTAATTTTATATATGCTTAATCTTATCTATGACAAATACTTTATGACCCTTAAAGCAGTATATAAACACAAGATATTATGTTGTTGTTGTTATTGTGCCCCCTCTCTGCTGATTAGAACATAAACTCCTTGAAAAGTAAAGATTTGTTTAATTTTCTGCCTTTAAATTCCAAGTATTTTGCTTAGTGCCCAGCACTAATAGTAGGTGTTTAATAAATGCTCTGTTTCCAATAGTCCATAAAGTCTAGCATCCCAGGCTCTTTTCTGTAGGGACTCCGATTTAGCTTTGTTTCACTTAAAACACTTTCCTCAAATGGACAGAGATATAAAATCATGGACCTAATGTAATGAAAGTTTACCAGCTACTTCCATTCAGCCATTAAGACAACATCAACTAATGTGTTACCTGATTTTTTTCAGACTTACTGCTAACATCTCTGAGAAGATTATGGAAAATGCTGGCTGTAAGGCCCCATTGACAATGGCGCAGAGAGTTCCCACGACAAAGTAAGGCCATTCTGTCTTATTCAGCTTCAGGACTTTGAGAAAAGATACTGGAGGCACGTCTGAATCCTAGAACACATAAAAATCCAGAGAAATAATGATTCAACACACAAATGAGTGTTTACATTCTAGGACCATCAAAGAACAATGACTTGCTAAGGACCTACTGTGTGCCCAGCACTATGATAATTGCTAAGGAAGAGAGGAAGTGAATGACACAGTAACAACCTTAGGAACTTAAAATATAGTTGAGAATATAAGTAGTACAGGCATTATTGTTAAAGAGAAAAAAAGAACATAATAATGTGTTTGTTTATTTGTGTGCAGAACTGTGATTTCATTGGGAAGGGGAATTTCCTATGAAGAAAGATCATCTGCCAATAAACTGTTTCTCAAATTATGGTCACAGTGAGTTGGCTGTGGGCATTAAGGGAATGACATTTTCAATAAGACATGTCTAATATGTGCCAGAGGCAACTATTGAGCCTATGCCCCAGACTCCCTGTGCCAGATCTCTTTCCACTCTTTCAACACTATCTCTCAATATATTAGTTACAAATTGAAAGAGTTGGCAAATTTGTTTGAGTCTTTCTTTTTCTCCCTCTTCTTACTATCCCTATGCAAGGTAAGGAGTGACAGTAGCAGTAAGAAAATACATGATTTCCCAGAATGCTAAAGATACAGTCAATTAGTGCTGAAAGGTACCTAGCAGGGACAACAGACTGGAAAAAGAAGTTAAGAAACAGAGGGAGAAGAGGGAAAGACATTTGTATTATTAAGCAGATTTGAAATTTGTGGGCATAAGGGCCATTTGACACATTGGACCATCTGCCACAGAAGGAGAGCCAACTTACAAATTTCTCCTAAGGAAGGGAAAGGCCACTGTTTTAACACAACAAAGTACCGGTGCTATGGGAATGGTGGAATTGAAAACTTAGGTGAGATTAAAATTACTGCCAATATCTAGAGCTCTATTGTTAGAAAAGAGAGGGAAGAAGCAAAATAGTCACTCTGCCCATGGGGTCATGACCGTAGTATATGTGAATCACTGATTTGTTCTACTGGCCTGTGAGCTTGATTTCTGGAAAATATAGCTACTCTCTGGAGGAGGAGGGAACCATTAAGACCATTGAATCATAACTATTCCTTATTACATTGGCTAGGGAAATACTATAATAGCCCTATTTAGGCTACATTAGTCCTATCTATGTCTAAAAGTAAATTTTTTTCTAGTCATGTCTGTCCTGAAAAAAAAATATATTTATAATCAAATGCAATGGAAAAAGTAAGCTGTTTGTAGCAGCTCAGTTAGTTTTTTTTTGTATATAAAAGACAAGTTTATTGCTTTGGGGGAAAACTAGCACAAGCCAAATTCAGGACCAAGGCATAAGCACGACTGACTTGCTCAACGCTATGGAGAAATCTAAAATGAAATCAATGTTTCAGTAACAGGTGATGGGATGCAGAAAGATGCCCACTAACTGCACAAGGTGTCCTAAATTTAAATAAAACTATTGTCTGCTTTGTTCTAGCTCAGCTGAGGACAAAACAATAGAGAACAGGTTAACATTTCATCAGAAGACTAAACATAAAAAACACTTTCTGATGAAAGAGGCTGTTTATCACTGAACTGTTTCCAAAGATAGCTAGGGAATCTCTTTCTCTGAAGGTCTCAGGCAGCTCAAGACATTAGCTTTCTCATTTCTAAAAATAAAAGAGTTATAGTATTCTTGTACTTTATAAATATGAAAAAACATTGGGTTTGTTTTTTTCCAGATTTCCAATTCTCTTTTAATTTCAAAGTTTCTGTTTCAGATTACTTTCAATATTTAATTCAACAAACATTTCTTAAGCACTATTACCTGTTAGATCCTGAGAACCAAAGTAAATGTAAATAAATAAAAAAATAAAGTAGCCTTTATTCTCAAGGAGCTTACATTCTACTATAGAAATCTTTTGAGGTAGAGGCAGGGTGGTGGCTGCCTCTACACTGCCTTTATTTATAGTGAGCTCTCACTTCTCTATGACAAAGATTCTCATATCTATTCTACAGTCTTGGTCTAGTTCTAGAGTTTCAGTCTCGGAACATCAATCACATATAGGCTGGTTATTCCATAAATATCTCAAACTTAATATGTTCAATACTGAACTCATCTTTTCCTCAATTTTTCCCCTCTTTTGAACTTCCTTTTTCCTTGGAGGATTATCACCACTATCCTTCTAATCATCCAAATTTCCATTTCTGAACCCTCCTTTACTCATATCACTCAGTTGTCAAATCGTGTGGTTTCTATCTCAACAATACCTTTTGTATCTTTGCTCTTCTGTCCACTCTTGCAATTACCACCTTACTTGAAGCCCTCATCATCTTTAGTAAGGATTCTTTCAATACTTTCTTACTCAGTCTCTTTGCCTCAAATTGCTCCTCACTGCAATCTATTCTCCACATTGACGCCAAAATGGTTTTCCTAAAGTATAAACCCATGTCATCTCCCTTCAAGATCAAGTATAAAATTCTTCTTTTTTGTTACTTAGAGCTCTTTCTAACCTGATCCAATCCTTTGTACTGGCTGCCCCACTTCTACCTCTTAGAATCCTTTGCTCCCTTTAAAAGTCAACTTTACATGAGACTTCCCTAGTTTCTCATGCCACTCTGTCCAATGCTTATTCCAGAAACTACTGTATTTTTTTCTCACCTTTGCTTCTGCCTTCTATCCTTTTCCCATATAGTTATAAACATATCAATGTGAATATATAATATTCTTGTAGATGTGCATATGTATACATAAATATCTTCCTCATTAGAATGTAAGCTCTTTGAAGGCAAAGATTTTTCTTTTCTTTTTTTTCCTATGTTTAGAACCTAATCAAAAAAATTTCACATGGTAAGGTTTTAAAAACAATCTAGTCAACTAATAGAGTTAATAAATACTTGTAGATTCTTTTTTTGAATGTGAAGACTGAGAAGTCTACCAAAGCCAAGAAAAAAATGGAAATTAGTTTTCTTTCATTTTATGATGAGGCTAGACCATTATTGTAATCCATTTCTTTTCCAAGTAAATACACTAATTTGAGATCAAGATCAAGAACTCCTAAGAGGAGGGGAAGGGAGGGATTCCCAACAAGGGATTATATTGGCATCTCCTCCAAGCCCAACAAACAAATAAGGATGAAAATAATCTCACTTTTTTCTAATGAAAACTAAACCAGAATTTTGAACATATTTTAGAATGCTTTTTCAAAACAAAAAACAAAAAACAAAAAACAAATGTATCTTCCTTACTGAATTGCTTCTTTCCAATATAGGACTATTAAAATAAATGGTTAGATCATCCTAATGGGGATTTGAGGAGGAAAGAGACATGAAAGAAGCTGGAAGAGGGAAAAAAGAAAACAGTCTCAGGATATGGCTGAGAAGAACAACAGCTTCATGCAGCATTCTGTTAAATTGGGGTCCAGAAAAACATTGGCTGTCCATGTGGATTGGATTATCATTTCCATGGACTTTTTGGACTATAGGGACAATTTGTTTGTTCAACTTCTCAAAGCAGCTGCTTTTCCTGGTAGTCCCACCTACCTGTGGGGTTGCAGTAAGCATTAGTAAAATGATCCCCCAAGTCACAGTTGGCTAGGCCTTTACTTTGTTCTAATAACACAACCCAAATCTCCATGGAGAATTTCCAAGAATACACATTTTGCTATGCTAAGATTTTTTAATGTAATTAATAGGTTTCCTAAGTACAAATTCTTCTAAGATAGTCCACAAGACACCTGTCTACAATCCAATATAAATGAATATACTATTATCACTACTATTATTAATAATAGTTTGAAGATGATTTTATTCCCAAGGTACAAAGTGATTTGGAAAGATCTGTATCCAAGATATAATCATGAATACTGGGCTTATTTTTCAACTTCTATGTCTGAACATTCTGAAAATTAGAAAAAAAAAATAAGATATCTCTAAATCACAGAATTGGGAGTCCAGGAACTCATTTAAAAATTTAAGTTTAGTTATTTTAGTAAAAATTAAATCTTATAATTTGCTAAGACTGTAGGGATACCTTGCATTTTGATAACTGTATTTCGGTATAATTCATTTCCTTTTTTATTCCATGTATTATATTTTAAGCCCATGAAGTATCCTTCTAAGCAGGGGTCCACAGGCTTCACCAGCATCCAACTTATCCATGACACGCAAAAAAGCTAATAGTTACTGAGGTCAAGGACTCCACAAATAATGTTACCATTATATTTTTAATTGGAATGAATGAACTTACAAGCTCTTCTGGAGCTACATCAAAGCTATTCTGATGTTTTCGTGAATTTCTAAAACTTTTGTGTGTGGAATTCCTAAAAAGGCGAGATTTCAGGCCATTTGATGCCATTCCAGTGGCATTCTCATCTTTTAATTCAACTTCAAATTCTTCTGACTGAATCTGGTTTCCTGATGTCTGAAAGAAATACAAAGTAAAGTTATGAAAGGGTTTTGATTGTGTAATTTAGAGTTTACAAATATAATTATATTCCAGATTGAGAAACTAAAATTTTGAGGTTATGTGATATTAGTGGGAACAGCTGTACTCAGCGTGAGAATGGCAGGATTCTAATATGGGCTTTGTCCCCATCACTTGGGGAATTTGCTTAACTTGTCCAAGTTTAATTACTCCTTTAATAAAATGGGGACAAAAATACATAAATGCAACATAGCAGGGAAGAATTCTAGATTCAAATCCTATCTCACATTTACATGTGAACCACATGCCAATAAATCTCTTAATATTTCTGAGTTTCATTTTCCTCATCTGTAAAAGGAGACTAAGAAGATCCATAATGTCTCGCTCATAGGGATGTTGCCAGAAGAAAAAAATGTAAGTAAATCTTAATTACTTTACAAATGTCAGCCTAATCATAAATGAATGGATGAATAAATGAAATAGCATTTGTTAAATGCTTAAAAAGTTATCAAACTGTGCATACCCTTTGATCCAGCAGTGTTTCTACTGAGCTTATACCCCAAAGAGATACTAAAGAAGGGAAAGGGACCTGTATGTGCCAAAATGTTTGTGGCAGCCCTTTTTGTAGTGGCTAGAAGCTGGAAAATGAATGGATGCCCATCAATTGGAGAATGGTTGAGTAAGTTGTGGTATATGAATGTTATGGAATATTATTGTTCTGTAAGAAATGAGCAGCAGGATGAATACAGAGAGGATTGGTGAGACTTACATGAACTGATGCTAAGTGAAATGAGCAGAACCAGGAGATCATTATATACCTCAACAACAGTACTGTATGAGGATGTATTCTGATGGAAGTGGATTTCTTCGACAAAGAGAAGATCTAACTCAGTTTCAATTGATCAAGGATGGACAGAAGCAGCTACACCCAAAGAAAGAACACTGGGAAATGAATGTAAACTGCTTGCATTTTTGTCTTTCTTCCCAGGTTATTTTTACCTTCTGAATCTAATTCTTCTTGTGCAACAAGAGAACTGTTCGGTTCTGCACACATATATTGTATCTAGGATATATTGTGACATTTTTAACTTGTATAGGACTGCTTGCCATCTGGGGGAGGGGGTGAAAGGGGGAAGGGGAGAAGTCAGAACAGAAGTGAGTGCAAGGGATAATGTAAAAAAATTACCCAGGCATGGACTCTATCAATAAAAAGTTATAATAAAAAAATTATTAATTAAAAAATAGCATTTGTTAAAAGCTTACTTTGTGTTGAGCATTGTGCTAATACAAATGCAAAGGTCCTTATCCTAAAGATATTTACAATAAAAATAAGTAATTTACATAATAATAAAGCTCACACCTTAAGATTTGTTGGAATTTTCTATGTACATTAATATCATTTGAGTTATATCTTATGAATTCATATCATGTTCACAATGATAATTATTATATTATAATATTATATTATATTCATAATTATCCCCAGTTTGCCAATGATGAAATTGAATTTCAGACAGGTTAAATGATTTGCCTGTGATCACACAATAAGTTTCTGAATTGGTATTTGAACTCATTTCTTGTTGACTACAAGTCCAACATTCTAGTTCTTCAAAGATTACAAATCATCATATGAGATTTGTAAGTCTTATAATGTTGCTATGAGGAGCAAAGGTAATAATTAATATATGTGAATGCATTTTGTAACCCTCAAGACTAGAATGAGTAATCTCAGCTTCCTTGTAGCTCCCAAAGCATTTCACTGACTTTCTTTGGTACTTGAAATGCCCTCCCTCCTCATGTCAGCCACTTGACTTTCCTGGTTTCCTTCGCGACTCAGTTCAAAACTTGCCTTTTGCAAGAGGCCTCTCCTGCTCACCTCAGGCCCATCCCCAAGTCTTCTCTCTGAGATTACCTTGCAATGTCTAGAACTTGAATGCATGGACTAGATTTCAACCTTTTTTTATATTCCCAGCATTTAGAACAATGCACGGCACATAGAAAATGACTGCTTTGGAAACCAAAACAAATCTACTAAGGACTTTGCAATTCTAGTATGTTTGTTTTAAACTGGGCATTAAAAATGGAGATAAAATGAATAAAGGAACTGACATTTACTCAACATGCAGTAGTTGATTCCAAATTTAGTTTCAGAAAGTACAAAAGACAACAAAGAAAGAAAACAACAACAACAACAACAACAACAACAACAAAAACAGCAACTAATACAAGGGGCAGAAAGGTAAAAATGCTTTTGGAGCCCTGGAAGTCTTGAGGAACCTTTTTTCAAAATACCATGTATTTTTAGGAAGTCCTCTAATTTCCTGGTTTCAAAACATATCACACAGCTTTCATGAAATCTAAAAGTTGGGAATGGCTTGGGAAGATTTTCACAAAAGTATTCTTTCTCTCTTTTATAGCTAGGAAAAATTGAACCACAGGGCACAGTCACCACCCAGGGGATGTATCAGGTACTGCTGTACACACCTGGATGAGAATAGAGAATATTTGAGCTCTGAATCTTAGCTTTTACTGGGTCTTTGGTGATTTCCCTATAAATATATTATCACTCTCAGAATCTTAGGACAACTTGATAATAAAAATAATGAGTGTTAATATAATCAGGGTTTTTGAAGCACTAAAATATTACTGCCTTTGAACCTTACAATTCATAAGGTAAAGGTAAGGAATCTGAGGCTGAGAGATTTAATATTTTACCCCATACCCTTGTCATCACAGGTCTTGTCCTATATTGTGTATTGTAGCTTCCTTTATCAGTGTCTTATCCCTCAATAAAGACTGTACATTCCGTGAATAGGACTCTGTCTTATGCAATTAGTTAAATTTCTCATCTCCTCCTCAGCTAGCATGGAGTTTTAAACGTAGCAGATCAAATGAGATAATATTTACAAAGCAGTAAGCATTAAAGCATTATGTAAATGCAAGATATTACTAGCAGCAGAGGGCACAAAGTAAATATTGGTCATTTTTGCTGACTATATTACAATGTGAACCTAAATTTAGGTTTAGCCAAAGGCTGCCCTACTTTTATATACATAGATGGTAGTCTATGGGCATGTGTGTTTATTACAGAAATGAAAGGTTCACTTTGTACCTTACAATATTATACAATAACTACAAAAGAGTATTGTTCATATATCATCATAATGGATAGAACTTGAAGTTCCCTGATTCTGCTTGTTACGATCACTTCCTTATTAATTGATTTAATTAAATACTTATACCTATTCATAAAATCAAAGAATTCACAGTTGGAAAAGATCTAGTGGACAGAGCACTGTTTCTAATGTCAGAGAATCCAGGTTTAAATTCTGATGATTATTTCCTGTGTGATCCTATATTAAAAGAGATTTAACAGTTTCCTCTTCTATAAAATGAGGAGGTCACATGTGCATGTGACTTCATCAGTATGACAAAATCCTCTCTATTCATGCAGTAGGAGCATTTATATTGCAAGTTAGAGTCTCAGAGGCTTGAGTTGGGCACTGAGAGCTTGTGCCTTTTCCAGTCTTTGGTGATCAGAAGCTCCACAAATGGGATCTGAGACTGGCTATACTACCTCACACACACACACACACACACACACACACACACACACACACACACACTTTATATATTTATATATATATATATATACACATATGAACATAAATATATATATATAAATAAATATACAAATAGAAAAGTTGAGAAAAAAAATTTCTTTTTACTTTTGACGAAAACTTGGTTCTCCTCCAACTCTCTCTGCTTCATTCACTGTCTTCAGTGAATTATTATTTTTAGAGTAGTTAGGTGTCAGAGTAGGTAGAATACTAGACCTGAAGAGTAGAAGATCTGAGTTCAAATCTGGCAAATGCATTATCCTAGGCAAGTCACTTCATACTACCTCAGTTTCCGCATTTGCAAAATGATAATAATAATAAAAGCTTTTACCTCCCAGGGCTGTTGGAAGGATCAAATGAGATATTTATAAAATGTCTACAAACTTGAAAATATTATATAAATTCTAGTTATTGTTGATCATTTTAGGTATTTCAGTAGCCATTTCAATCAAAGCATACAATTATTATTATTATTATTATTATTATTTGCTGAGGCAATGTGCCCAGGGTCACACAGCTAAGAAGTGTCAAGTGTCTGAGACCAGATTTGAACTCAGGTCCTTCTGACTTCAGGGCTGGTGCTCTGTCTACTCTACCACCTAGCTTCCCCAAAGCATACAATTTTTTAGTTTCTCCATCCATCTTTCCCTTTTACCAGGTATCATTGCCTATCTGTAATCCTACAGATGTGAGCTCCTGGTTTATAGAATCAGTTGTGGAATGGTTTAGAGAAATCAAGCAGGGGAGTTACTAGAGGAGCAATACCTGCATGTTAACAAGTTTGAAGTAAACCCCTTCCCTTTTCATCAGCTCACTGTGGCTCCCTTGTTCTGTAATGACACCATCCTCAAAACCAGCTATGACATCTGCATTTCGAATTGTAGACAAACGATGAGCTATCACAATGGTAGTTCGACCTTCTCTTGCCTGGGAGAAGGAGAGAAAGGAAGAGAAAGAAAGTTGGTCATGGAGGGAGGAAGAAAGATTATGAAAACAAAAGCTTCACTTTGTACCAGTTATATTATAACAGTAACTACAAAATAATATTGTTTATCCCTTATCATAGTGGTTAGAACTTGAAGTCTCTCTGATTCTGCTTGTTACCATTACTTTCTTATTAATTGATATAATAAATATTTATATTTTACTTATTCATAAAATCATAGACTTCACAGTTAGAAAAGATCTAGTGGATAGAACACTGTTTCTGATGTAAGAGAATTCAGGTTCAAATTCTGATAATTACTTCCTAGGCTAGCAATTTAACAATTTCTTAATTTATAAAATGTCACATTATGCGTTTTCAGGTCTTTTACCACTTTGGTTCTGTGATGCTCCAATCTAGTCCAACTTCATTTTATAATCAAGGAAAAAGGCTCAAAGGGGCTAAATACTTGCTCAAGATTAACCACTTGGTAATTTGGCTTGAAATAGAAGCTTGAGATAAGTTTTGGTTCCCAATATTATGGGGGAGGGCAGCCTCCTTTGTAGTCTTCTACAAACAGGTGTGGTAGAACTGGGTTTGGAATCTGGAAATAAGGATTCTGTGACCAGCTCTGAAATTTTCTAGGTTTTTGATTAAGAACAAGTCACTTGACCTACCTGTGCCATGGCTCCCTCATCTGCAGAGTAAGGAAGCATAAGAACCTTGTGACCACCTCATAAGATTGTTGTAAGAAAAGTGATTTCTGAACTTTAAAGCATTATAGAAACATAATAGATGGATATAGATAGGCAGTGCTTGCAGTGATATTAAATCATCTTCTGAAAAATTCAGTTTCTCAAGTATTGATTTAACTACTTGATGAGGCTCCAGAATTCTTTACGAAGGGTTTCTAAGAGACACGCTATCTTCCATCTCCTCTTGTATACGAAATCTTTTTTAAAGCCTTGAAGAATTGCATTTGAATGGGACAATATGGTTGTTGCCCAAAATACTCCCAAATAGCCAAGAGAACTGACTACCAGAGAAGGCTATTTAAGGTATTTGACAACCCCTGGCTTTATTCCTTATCTCCACCTTCTGGAGATTTTCCTCTCTCACATTTTGAGGCACTGGTACCTTTCTGTCCACATCTCAGTCATCCTTGATGGATTTTTATCCTCATTAAATCCATTAACTAAGAGTATCTCCCAAAGCTCTATCCTGGGCCCTTTTCTCTATGACCTCTATACCATATTGTGTGATGATCCCATCAACTCTATTGGTCTCTGTACAGATGATTCTGAAATCTGTGTATGGAGCCCTGTTGAACTCCTGATGCTCAACTTCAATACAGATATCTTGAAGTGAATGTTCTTCAGGCGTCTCAAACTCAACCTGTCTAAAACAGAATTCATTATCTTTCCCCAAAAATTCTCCCCTCTTTTAACTTCCCTATTTCTTTTGAGGGCACCATCATCCTTCCCATTGCTCAAGCTCACTGACCCTAACTTTCACTCATTCCATACATCAAATCTTCTGTCAAATATTGTCGCTTCCACCTTCACATCTCTTATCTATATTTCCCCTCTCCTCAGAGAGATTTTAGTACAAGCTCCCATCACCTCTCATTTAGACTGTTGCAACAGACTTCTAATTGTCCCCTTGACTCAGGTTTATCCTCTCTCCAATCCATAATACATCCTCAACTTAGCTTCCAAAGCATTTTTTAGAGTGCAGGTTTGCCTATGCTACGTCCCTAAAAGAGCTCAAGTGGTTCCTCCTTACTATCCCCAGGATAAAATATAAGGTTTTTGCTGGCTGCTTCTGGCTGTCTCTGTAAACCTGGGAAATCAGGTGCTTCCTAAAATCATTTCTATGGCACAATCAAAGGAACCATGTGACCAGTGAGAAGGATATTTTCCCTTCAATCAGTCACAGAAGACAGAAGCAACATGCCATGTGCTGCAGTAGTGATGTGGTTTTCATTCCTAGTTCAACAACTCACCGCCTTTGTAACCCCGGGCAACTGACCTAACTTCAGCATCTTCATCAACAAAATGAATGAACTGGACTGAGTGGCCCTCAAGATTTCTTCCGGCCCTCAAAATCTGATTGCTTAACCCATTTCACCTTTAAAACTTGGTACAGTGCTCTTTGAAATGGATCAGCACAGAATCTCTTATGACATCAGTCTTTTCCATTTTTATTTTAACATTAATCTTAGGATATAAACTCCAAAGTCCCATAAATATTTAGCCTTAAGGGAATGCTGAAAGTGGATAGAACCCACCATCTATAATCCGAACTTAAATCAGAAGAGGAGTCCATTTTTCATTTATCCACTGGTTTACCAATTTAGACTTGGAAAGAAACACTATCTTTGTTTTCTCCCAACATGCTAGTTTGTGCTGTTTATCTTGGGTTTTTTCGGATGCACTGACCTTATCCAGAGCAGCTTGCACCTCTGATTCACTCTCAGTATCCAAGGCTGATGTTGCCTCATCAAGCAGAAGGATCTTGGGATTCCGAACAAGAGCTCGGGCAATTGCTATTCTCTGCTTCTGACCTCCACTCAGCTGGGCACCCCTTTCTCCAACGAGTGTATCAAATTTCTGTTAACACAGAGAGAAGTTGAAGAAGGAGCAAAGTGGTACAGGAGTGAGAATCTGGGTTTTGAAATCAGGAAGCTCTGAGTTCAAATCCTTCTTCAGACACTTATTATTTATGACCTTCATCAAGTCACTTCTCCCAGCCTCAGTTTCCTCACAAGGATAATAGTAGCCTCTATTTCCCAGGGTTAGGGGGCAGGAGAACTGGGTTCAAGGCCTGCCTTTGATGCATATACTATGATTCTCCAACTCTCTAACACTATAAGTTGCAGAGGAGGTACCAACCTATATTGGTGGAAGAAATTTCATTACCAGGGAGATCACTATATTAGTGAAATCACAGGCTCAAGTCTAATTCCTGTCACTAATAAAAGATTAATAGAACATGATCAGATGTATCATTCTGTGCCATGCAAAGTTTGGGGAATGTACCTTAAACTTCAGCTAGATTAATTCTATTGATTGATTTAGCAAGACATCTCTAACCTCTAACTAGAATACTGAGCCATTTTATGTTAAATGCAGGTTTTCAAAAATCATTGCTCAAGGTCTTGTTTAATTGTTTTTAGGGACTGTATGTTTTTGGGTTGGGGAAAAAGAGTCTGGGAATTGATTGGGAAAAGTCTGATCAATCAAAACAAAATGTATCTTCTTTACCCACTAATGTCTAGCTTTTACCTAGTTCTTGAAGGTTTGCAATGCACTCACAAATATCTCATTTAATCCTCACAACCCCTCTGGAAAGTAATGAGAATAATTATAACAATAATAACAGCTAACCTTTTGATAGCATTTATTATGGATCAGGTATTGTGCTAAACACAATTCAAATCTCATTTCATTAGATCTTCCCAACAATCTGGCAAAGTAGATGCTATGATTATCCTCATTTTACAGGTGAGGAAACTGAGGAAGACAGAGGTTAAGTACCTTGCCTTGGTTCACACAGCTTTTAAGTATCTGAGGCTGGATCAGAATCCAAGACAGTGCCATGTGGCTGCCTCTATATGAATCAATACATTTTTTAAATGACTATACCATTTATCTTTTTACCTCTGGTAGTTTCATGATGAAGTCATAGGCATTGGCATCTTTGACAGCTTTCTTGACTTCGTCCATGGTGGCATCTTCCTTGCCATAGCGAATGTTTTCAGCAATCGTGGTAGCAAATAGCACCGGTTCCTGACTCACGACTCCAATTATCTCCCTCAGATACCTGACATTTAGAGTTCGAATATCTTGCCCATCAATGTTGATCTGCAAGAAAGGAAAATGCCCCTGTCCAAAACCTGAGACTGACAACTGAGAAATGCCAACCATCACACCACCTTTCAGTCAGTTTGGGGCAGATCAATGAAAATAATACATGGGAGCAACATTTTTTAACCAAGAAAGAGATTTTGTTAAGGAGGGAAAAATCTCTATTTTGTTGCTTTTTTCTCCAAGTTAGGGAGTGAACAACAACCACCACCAAAAAAATTAGATGTATTCAATTGGGTTTCGCTATCTGTTCCTTAGAGGCCAAATTTATTGTCCCTACAATATCCCCAATATTAAAGAAAGCCAACACTTCTGTCAACCTAGATGTCCTAGTCAGAATGCTAATAACATTGTTACTGATCACCAAACTGTCTGCAAATTTTTCTCAGAAACCCACTGACCAGAGGAAACTGATTTTCCCTTGGCAGTGTGAATGGTAGGGTGGTAAGATGTGGAGTTGAAATTTTATGGCTAAGTGACTGAAACAAAATTCTATGACTCCTGTGTGCCTTGGGTAAATAATTTATGTAACTTGATGTTGTCCAATCAGTTTGTGTCCAAATCTTTGTAACTCCATTTGGAGTTTTCTTGGCAAAGATAATGAAGTGGTTTACCATTTCCTTCTCCAGCTCATTTTGCAGATGAGGAAACTGAGGCAAATAGGATTAAGTGATTTGCCCAGGGTCACACAGCTAGTAAATTCTTGACTTCATGCCTGGCTTTCTATCCACTGTGCCACTTAGCTGCCCAATTTATGTAGCAGTTTAACATTTGAAAAATCCTTAGAAATATTCTCCTGTGATCCTCACAACAACCCAGAGAGGATAGTGCTATTAGTATCCCCATTTTCTAAATAAGGAAACTGAGGCACAGAGGGGTTAAGTAAGTTGCCCATGATCATATAATTACTAAGTGTCCCAGGCAGGATTTGAAGTTGGATGTTTCTAACTCTAAATCCTGCTTTTTATCCATGAAACCACTTAACTGCCACAAACTATATAAACAAAATAACTACTGACTATACAATCATTTCACCTTTCCTAAACAAGATAAGTATATTTGGTGGTCACTGCTATTGTCCCAAAGCTTTTGGCAATAGGGAAATCTCATATGGGGGTCTTACCGTGCCCTCCAGAGGGTCATACAGTCTCTGTATCAATTGAACAGTTGTACTTTTGCCACAGCCACTGTTACCAACCAGGGCTACTGTTTGTCCACTGTTAACCTTGAGATTGATTCCCTTTAAAATCTACACAGGAAAAAGGAATATCTATTATGCCACTCCAATAGGCAATCCAACAGACTTGAATTTTTAAAATCATTAAACAAGTGAATATGTTTTTTAAAATTGTGTTCAATGTGTCCAAAAAAAACTTCAAATAAAAAATATTAAACATAATTATACTCATATAATTAAGCAATCATTTTTCAGGAAGAAATGTTTCTTCAGGTTAATTACAGTACCTTGACATCAGCTCGGGAAGGATATGAGAAGTGAACATTTCTGAACTCCAGATTCCCCTTGATGTGGTCCGGTTTATGACCAATCTCAGAAAAACTGTCAATTTTAGGATTCTAAGAAAAACAAATGCCACAGGAAAATGCATTGACTATTTTTATACAGAGAACTATTATTTCTACTTTCTAAACCCAGTCAGATTAATTGTATGCAATTACATAGTCACAGCATCTTCATTATTCTCCAAACATCCAAGCTATTCACAACTGCCTGTTTTTGAGACTGTTCAGCACAGTAGTCTTTCTGAAAAGCAAATGTGACCATGTTTCCCTCCTGTAATTAAAAAATTCCAGTTTTTTTTTTACCTTTAGCATCAGATATAAAATCTTTTGTTTGATGTCCAAAACATTTTATAATCTAATCCCTTCCTACCTTGCCAATCTTTTTTAAATTAAATTTTATTACTCCTTTTAAAAAAAATTCTTTAATGCTCTTTTCTTTTTAAGTTTGAGTTCCAAATTCTCTCCTCTCCTACACCCACTGAGAAGACAAGCAAAATAATAATCATACATGAGAAATCATACAAAACATATTTCTATAATAGTCATATTACCAAAAAAAGTGAGAAAATTATACTTCAATGTGTACTCAGAGTTCATCAGTTTTCTCTCTGGGGATGAATAATTTTTTTTTCCATCATGAGTCCTTTGGAATTATCTCAGATCATTGTTTTGTTCAGAATAGCCAAATCTTTCACAGTTGATGACCATATTACAACATAGCTGTTACTATGTACAATGATTTAATTCTTCTCCCTTCACTTTGCCTCAGTTCATGTAGGACTTAACCATTTTTTTCAGAAACTGCCTTCCTTGTCATAATATTGCTTTACATTCATACATCAGAACTTGCTTGGTCATTTCCCAAATGATAGGTATCCCCTAAATTTCTAATTCTTTGCCACTATAAAAAGAGCTGCTATAAATATTTTTCATATGCATAGATTCTTTCCCTTTTCCTTTTTTTTAAAGTATCTTTGGGGACATAGACTAATAATGGTATTACTGAGTCAAGGAATATTTGCAGTTTTAAAGCCCCTGGTATAATTGTTCCATAATGTTCTGTAGAATGATTCGACTAGTTCACAACTCTATTAAATTTATTAGTGAACCAATTCTCCCTCATTCTCTCCAGCATTTGTCATTTGAGAGTTATGAGGTAGTACTTTGGAGTTATTTCAAATTGCCCTTCTCTAATTTTTTTAATGACTACAAAGAGCTTTGATTTTTTTTTTAATTGCCCATTTATATTATTTGTTTATCAGTTGGGGAATAACTCTTTTTTGTTTTTTATAAATTTGATTCTGTTTCCTATATATTTGAAAAATAAAGTCTTTATCAGAGAAACTTGCTGCAAAAAATTTTATATAACTTCATTGTTTATGGTACAATTGAACAAGATGTAGTTTCCTTGATTATGTCTTTTAATTAGGTCTTTACTTCTGCTTGGTCTGAGATTTTAATTAATATCCCTGCCTTTTTATTTAGCTGAAATGTAAAAGATTTTGTTCCAGCCCTTTATTTTAATTGTGTGTCTTTCTGATTCAAGTGTATATCCTGAAAACCACATACAGTTGGATTCTGGTTTCTAATCTGCTATCTGCTTCTCATTTGTGGGTGAACTCATGCCATTCACATTCACATTCATGGTTAAGATTACTGTGCATTTTCCTCTATACTATTTTCTTCTTTTTGTCCTTCTATCTCCCATTTTTCTGTCCATACTCA
This sequence comes from Sarcophilus harrisii, assembly GCF_902635505.1. NCBI lineage: Eukaryota > Metazoa > Chordata > Mammalia > Dasyuromorphia > Dasyuridae > Sarcophilus > Sarcophilus harrisii. Next base: position 239,371,483 of record NC_045430.1, read on the forward strand.
AAAGTCTTTTTTGCTTCTGACTCCTGCCTTCCTTAATTCATCCTTCCTTTTATGATTACCTCTCCCCCCCCCCATATATTTTATTGCCTTCTCTATTTCCCTTTTAAATGAGATGTATGTTTATACCCAATTGAGTGCTTATTCTTCCCTCTTAGAACCTATTCAGAAGAGAGTAAGTTATTGACTGTTACCCTTCCCCCATTTCCCCCTTTACTGTAAACTCACTTCTTGGAGTTCTTTTAGTTGAGAAAAATGTCCCTATTCTAGTTCTCCCTTCCTCCTTATCCCCCCTCCTAGTTCATTCCTCTTTCTCACTTTCATTTTTTTTATTATCCCAACAAAATCAACTCACATTTATGTTCTCTATGTAGACACTGTCTAACTGACCTAATAATGATAAACATCGAATCATCTTTCCATATAGGAATGTAAACAGTTTAACCTTATTGAATATCTTATAATTAATCTTTCATATTTGTCTTTTTATACTTCTCCTGAGCCTTTTGCTTGAATGTCACATTTTCTAATCAGCTAAGGTCTTTTCATCAGGAATGCTGAAAGCTCTCTATTTCATTAAATATCCATTTTTTCCTTTGAAAGATTATACCTAAATTTTCCTGGATAGATTATTTTGATTATAATCCTAGCTCCTTTGTCTTCTAGAATAGTAAACGCCAAGTCCCCCAATCCTTCAACATGGAAACTGCTAAATCTTGTGTGATCCTGACTGTGGCTCCACAATATTTAAATTACTTCTTTCTGGTTGCTTGAAGTATTTTCTCCTTGATCTGGGGGCTCTGTAATTTGGTTATAACATTCCTTGGAGTTTTCATTTTGGGATCTCTTTCAGGAAGTGATTGGTGGATTCTTTTAATGTCTGTTTTAGCCTCTGAATTTAAGATATGGAAGGAGTTTTTTCTTTATAATTTCTTGTAATATCTTTTTTATCATGGTTTTCAGGTAGTTTAATAATCCTTTTTTCCCTGAGGTAATTGGAATTAAGTGACTTGCTGAGAGGGTCATATAGCTAGTATCAAGTGTTTGAGGCCAGATTTGAATTCAGAAATGATGTTCTATCCACTGTATCACCTAGCTCCCTCAATTTAATAATTTATAAATGATCTATCTCAATATATTTTCCAGGTCAGTTGTTTTTTCAAGTAGATAATTCACATTTTTGAGTACTTTTTTGCATTCTTTGACTTTGTCTTATTGCTTCTTGAAGTCTCATAGTTTTCATAGCTTCCACTTGCCCAATTCTAATTTTTAAGAATTTATTTTCCTTAGTGAGTAGCTGTACTTCTTTTTTAATTTGTCAGTTTTGTTTTTAAGGAGTTATTTTAATCAGCTTTTCAGTTTCTTTTCATTTTTTAAAAAGGTGTTATGCTTTGTGATCTAAGTAGAGGTATGCTCACTGCTCTCTTGATCTATGTTCTGGTCTTTACCCAATTAGGATTTTTGTTCCCTGAAGCCATAAGCACTCCTGCACCTTTTGATCCTGGAACTATGACCAGCTCCCCCTGCTGCCTTGTGACTGATCACAAGTGCTTCTTTTCTCTTGGAGTGCCAGCCTAGAATAGCTTATGGGGAAGAGAGTTGCCAGTCAGCACCAGCAAAGTACCAGTACCAGCAAAGGTTTGCCTGTAATCTCCTGACCAGCTGTCAAACTCCCTTTCTGTTTCTGGACTAAAAAGTTCCTGAAGCTGCTGCTGCTGTACTGTTGTGGCAGCTACCTCTAATGCTCACTGGCCCTTACTACAATGTCACAAACCTCTCCTGTCAACCTCCTTAGTTATCTTAGGCTGGAAAACATCCTACTCTCACCTTTTTGGCATACTAAATTTGATTTGGAATGTTATTTTAAAATTTATTTAACTCTATCCTCTGTTTCACTTCTAGTTGTGGTTCTATCTACAGACAATTTGGGAAAATGATTTAACAACACCCATACTACAGAGGAGACACAGCACAGTGGAAGGCACTCTAGATCTGGACTCAGACACTGGGTTTAAGAGCTTCCATGTACTAACTCTGTGGCCTTGCCCATACTAGTCTATCTTTATGAAGCTCTATTACTTTATATATAAATTGTGAATAATAGAAACTTCACAGAGATACTATAAGGAAATACAAAGCATAAAACACTACATAATTATAGAATCATATATTGTGAACTAGATGAGACCTTTGGGGTCATCTATTCCAATAATTTCCTCTTAGCAGATGAGGAAACTGTGGCCCAGAGAGGAAAGAAGACCTTGAATCACATAGGTAGTAAACCACAGTCAGGCTTTGAAGCCAGGTCTTCTGAATCCAATGCCACCGTTCTCTCTCCGCTATCCTGTGCTAATTTATCAGTGGGGAGATATATGTAAAATGCTTTGGGAATGTCAAAGAACCATATAACATATAGTTCTAATTCATTCTCCTTACCATCATCATCATCATCATAGTTGATCCCATTACTTCAGTTTTCTCAACAAAAGTATGTTAACTAATACCCAATCTAGTTGACTGTCACACAACCAAATGGTATAGCAAATAGAGTGCTGAGCCTGAAGTCAAGAGGAGCTGACTTTATCAAATCCTGCCTTAGACATTCACTGTGGACAAGTCACTTAATCTCAGTCTGCCTCAGTTTCCTCAACTGTAAAATGGAGATCATAATTGGACTTACCTCCCAGGGTTGATGTGAAAATCAAATGAGATAATATGTGTAAAGTCCTTAATGTAGTGCCTGGCATGTATAAAGTGTTTAATAAATGCAAATTCCTTCCCCTCTCTTCTTCAATATCTGTATGAGCATGAGCAAGTCAGTTTACCTCTCTAAGCCTGTTTCATTATTTGCAAAATAAAGGGGATAGAGTTGATAGTTTTAAGGTTCCCTCAAGCTCTAAATCAACAATTTTTATAATCAACAATTATATAGAATACAAAACTGTAAAAACCATTCTTAGCTTACTATCTATATTTTTTTAAAAGGCTGTGGTTTGGGCTTCAAGCAAAAATCTAGTTCCCATGGGGATAATGAGATTTTTGTTGTTGTTTCAGGGGTTATGCATTTGATCATCAAAATTTAAAAATGCCAAGTCCCTCTTCCTGTGTGTGTGTGTGTGTGTGTGTGTGTATCTGTCTTTCTGTGTCTCTGTTTCTCTTTCTCTCTTTCTTTCTCTATCTCTGTTTCGCTTTCTCTGTCTGTCTTTGGACCCTTTTCATCATGACAAAATATTGGAAATTGAGGGGATGCCCATCTCCTGGGGCAGAACAAGTTGTGTTATATGAATGTAATATAACACTACTGTACATTGAGAAATGATGAACAGGCAAATTTGAGAAAAACCAAAAGACTTCTATGAATACTGATACAAAGTGAAACAAGTAAAAACAGGAAAGCATTGTACATAGTATTGGCAACATTGGCAACATTGTGTGACAATCAACTATCACTGACTCAGCTCTTTTCAGAGACATAATGATCCAAGACAAGTACAAAGGACTCATAAAAGAAAATGCTATCCACAACCAGATAAAAAACTGATGGACTCAAAATGTAGATTGAAACATTTTTTCCACTTAATTCTTTCTTCTGCTTTTTTCTCTTTTGATCTGTTTCTTCTTTTACAACTGTGACTAAGATAGAAATGTTTTACATGGTAGCATATGTATAAATTAAATCAAACTCGCCTATCCTCTTCAGTAAAAGGGGAGGAGAGAGATGAAAGGAGAAAGAAAAGTTTGGAACTCAAAATATTGTAAAAATGAATACTAAAATCTTTTTAATATGTAGGGGAGGGGAATAAAATGCTATTTACAAAAAATAAAAATGAAATAAAATCTAGGCCTGGAATTTCTGTAATTAATTATCAAAATTAATGTTTCAATTCATGAACTGACTTCATTCCTATAAACACAATTACATCTTAGCACATTAAGTTTTCATAGGCATATAGCCAGATCAACTCAATCACTCTAGGCATTCTATAATCATGTTAATCACATGATGAAAAATATGTATTGGTCAGCAGGAAATCACAGTAACAAGTCTGATCACAATCTGGTTTTGATTTTGAAGTTGTTGTTATTTTCCAGGTGTAACCACCCAAGGCAAGTGGAGAGCTGGTTAGAAACCCCCTGGGATTAGCAGTCATTCTCAAAGTTTAAGGCCGAATTGACACATATATAATTACAAATTAATAGTTCATGTAACAGCTAATATTTTTATAGTGCTTTAAAGTTAACAAAGCATTTTATGTACATTATTTAATTTGATTTTTTTTTAAAGAATGTGAGGTAGGGACTATTATTATTCTGATTCTACAGATCATGAAACTGAAGTTCAGAGAGGTTAATGAATCTTCCATGATCTATTAGCTAGTTAGTACCTAATGCAGGATCTGAATTCAAGTCTTCTCAATTTTAAGTCTAGCACTATTCACTGCTGCAATTTGGATCCTTAGAGAAATGAGGGAAAGAAAGGAATAAGCATTTATGAAGTGTCTATTATGTGCCAAATACTGTCCTAATTATATGAATATTATCTCACTTGATCTTTACATCAACTTTGAGAGGTAACTGCTATTATTATCCCATTTGGAGATAAAGTTGGGGAAAATGAGGTAAACAGAAATGTAAGTGATTTGCTCAGGTTACCCAGCTAGTAAGTGTCTGAGGTCAAATTCAAACTCAGAACTTACCAACTTCAGGCCTGCATCCTATCCCCTTTGCCACCAGCTACTTCTTTAAAACATTGAACTTGGAGAAAACTCAAACTGTAACAATGAATATCCCTGTTGTACCTATTGGTGGTCAAAGGTTAGTCTAAATATACTATTTAAAACAGGAGAATCACTGTGATGTTAAAGATGTCTTCTAATTACAAAGTTTCAAATAAACAAAGACACCATTCCTTTTACCCACAACTGAGAAAAGTTGACTCAGTCCATTTTACAAATACACCCTTAAACTCGACTTAATTTGCCAATCCTTAAAGCATTTTTTTTTATATTTTAAGAAAACATTTGACTTACGTTATCAATGATATCAAAGATTGCATAGGCTGCTCCTCTGGCATTAGCAAATGAATCAATGCATGGTGCAGCCTGTCCAACACTGAAAGCTCCTATCAATATCGAAAAAAAGACCTATGGAGAAGACAGCAGGAGAAAAATGTGATGGTCAATTTTAGGCTCACTATGTCTAAACCCACTGAGTAAACCCCACCCAGCTGCATTATTCTGAAGAAATGTTGGGGTTTGGGAAAAGGCAAAGTTAAACAGAATTTCTCAAAGTTAGTACTTTATAACTTGTCATATTTCATTTTCCTAACATATATATAATATATAATTTGTTTTATTTTATTTTTACAGCTCAACAAATAAACCTCAAACATAACTTTTTGTTGCTACTCTCCCAGACTAATGTAAGGTCAGATTTTCAATTCATTCAATCTAAGGCTAAGTCTAAAGGCAAACTTCTTACATAGTTTATCTCCTTGGACCTCAATTTCCTCATCTGTAAAATGAGGTGGTTGGACTCCTAAAGTCTGTCACCTTTACATTTTGGATCTTATGGATTTATTAATTGTTCCCTAATGATTTTTTTTTGCTCTGTAGTACTACAGGAGATTCTACAGATACAGGAATACAGGAACAGACCAAGCATGATCCATGGCAAACCAACAAAGAGGTTTGGTTTGCAAAATTCTCTTGCAAAAAAGCACATTTTGAAATCATTATTTTGCTGAACACTTTAGGACTGAGACTAAACATATTAAGATACTCCCATGCAGATATACTATGTAGGGAGCCCTTGGACTGTTGTCTAAGTACAACCAAACATTTCACTTTTTAACTTGAATTTGTATTTTTTTCCTCAAATAAATTAATGTCATTCAGGAATGTCCAGGAGATGGTACTAAGAGTTTTGATTCTTATTTTATTTAACCTGCTTGTCGAAAGTAGAAATAAGATATATATGTCCTCATAGAATTTGATGCTAGGAGAGAGAGCCTAAAGCACAGTCTACTTAATTCCCCTCCTCCCCCAATTTGGCCTTTATTAAGGCCCAAAGAGTTAAGTGATTTGTCCAAATTTGCACAGATAGTGATTAGCAGAGCCAAGGTTTGAACTCTGACTTGAAATCCAGTACTCTACCCATTATACCACACTGTTCAGTACAATGATCATGGTTCAGAATGAGAATTCTGAGTTACTGGGAAAAAAGTTTTATTATATTTAATTAACCCTGCTCAAGGAACAAAGAAATCAGGCAGTCTTTTATTTTTTGTAAAAAAAGATTTCTATGTAAAATATTTACAATTAACATTTTGGGTGCTTAATTGGATGAAGCCTCAGCTATACAGAAATCTCAGCTATCAGAACAATACATTTCTCAAGGATTTTAGGTAGCTGAAATTTTACTATATGTAAATAAGTTTAACATTTTCCCAATACTATGACATATTTAACAATAATCATAATCATATTCATCAGGATGACATCAGGACCCTGGCCAGACTGGGGAATTAGACAAGAAAACAAGTAGATTTTGCAGCTTCTAATTTCTTCTCCCAGCAGAGTCTTGTGTATTCTGAGAACATATGACTGTCTCCTGAGACACATCCAGAAAGCTCATTGGTTGAAAAAGATGATGATCTAGATACTGTTCCCTTGTTTCACAGCCCTCAAAGCTCAGCCATGAGGCAGGAGCATTAAAATGCTGAATTTGGCAGCAGATTTCAATGGGTTTGCTATGTTGGATTCAACTAATCTGATCCCAGTTCTTATTTCATTCGGCCTTAAACTATTTCCTAAACTTGATCACAGCCCCAGCAAGTCCTAATATCCATTTCCTTTCAGCGAGTTCTTCTCTATCCTGACAGGTTACAACTTCCTTCTTGTCTCAGTCCAAGCCCAGCTTTCTACTGATGATTAAATTTAGAAATTATCTTAGTCAATCCCCTTCTCAAATTATTTCACATCAGATGGTGCCCATCTGATCAAGCACTAGTCTGCCCCTCTCTGTTCCTTTTCTAAGAATTTATTTTAATTTTTAATTTTTGAACTTCAATATCAAATAAATCAGGCCTTTCCTTATACAAAACAGAATTGAAAAAGAACTGAACACAAAACAATAAAGGCTTATTAAAAAGTTTGCTACTAGCTCTCTGTCCATTAACCCTCAGTATTGCCTCCTGTCTGCCTGCCCCGATCAAAATTTGGAGCTGTGGATTTTGGTGAAGCCTAGAAACTAATCTACCATCAGCAAGATAAGTGCTGGGAATTATGTGTTATTCATTCACTCAATAAATATTTATTGAGCATCTACTTTTTGCAAGATATCAAGTTGTGTACTAAAAAAGTAATGACTTGCCCTGATCCAGACACTCTTTCTTTTTAATTAATAATAAACCTTCTTACTGCCTTTTATTTTATAACACAGGCATTTCTAAATTTACTTCCCTCCACTCCACTCAATGAGGTTGCCTTCATAACAATATAAAACAGTGGTAAGCAAAACTATCTGGCCTGGTGACCATGTTTGATGGTGCTTAGAATATAGGTTTTTCTACTGAAATCATCCCCAGTCTCATGCCAAGGGCCCCGTTAAGTAGAGTGGTATGCATCTTGGAGAGAGCTAGCTGGGGTTATGGAGCTATTGGTTGCCAAAGATAAGAGGGGGAAAATGGTCCATATAATGGTAGAAATTGAAACCTTAAAGTCAAAAGACCAGGAGAGCAAGGAGGAAGAAATAAAAACTTTATGAAGGGGGGAAATAAAGATGAGCAGGAGAATGAATAAGTAATATGCTCAGATTTTCCATGGATATTATGTGAATATCTACTTACTGTAAGTGCGTTTCCAATAGTATATTCCTTGGATATGACTAGAGTAGATCCATACCAGAAAGCCAGTGCATAGGATGCATATATTAACAGGAAGGCAATGCCCATAGAAATGTTTGCTGAAATAGCTTTCTTTATTCCAATCTTTTTTGCATTTTCTAAATGTCTCTGATACCTAATAGAAATTGAAGAGGGGAAAAAAGTTAGAATGAAAATGAGATTGTGTATTCTGAATCATCTTCAGATCTAAGAAGCCAGAGGGTCTAAGGATCCAAATCACCAAATCACTAGAATAGTTCAGTACACTCAATTAAAACTGTTCAAATGTGGAATGACCAGGATCAGAATGAAAGCTCTGTACTAGACTAGACCCACCTCTCTTGGCCCATAACATTATTCTTGGGGCAATTCCAGAAACTGCCTTCAACAAATGGACTCAAGTCTTCTCCTCTATTCCTTTTTTCAGGCTGCTGCTTTCGAGGGACAAATTCATCATAATATAGAATAATGTAAAGATAGGGGAGATGATGCCAACTTAGGCCCTGAAATCCTAATGTTATTGTGCAAACTTAAAGAGTTAAAGACATAAAAAACAAAAAAAAATTAAAAAGAGTTAAAGACGTAACAACCCAATTTCTTCCTGCAGTGAAAAGGAATTTTCACTTTACATTAAATAGCACCACAAAGAAACCTTTTCAATATTACTGTGTGGTCTTTATGCCAGGCTTGACAAGATAATCATAAGAATGGATATTACTTTTGAAATCCTGGTGGGGATTAAGAAGGAGGGCTCCTACTCTTGAATTTTTTGTGTTTGGTTTGATTTTTTTTTTTAATTTACAACCACTGGATCAGCAAATAGAGATGCATTGTATTCCTTGTTTTGGGAAATGGGGAAGGTAGAGGGAGATGGAAAATTTTCTATTTCTTATGACTAGAATTAAATATTGAAAAATCCAGAACATATGATTCTTGGAAAGAAAAGGCAGGCGAGAAGAGAAAAACACCCATTTACAATCACAAGATGGAGAAAGTGATTGCTACTCAAATACTGCTATTATGAATCTAGACTGACCAAATATTACTATTATGAATCTGGACTGACCATGTACTAATTTCATGTAAATAATAATCTACCCTAAAGTGTCAAGATAAATTATAATGTAGACCAGAGATTTAAAATATTTGATATATATAATTTTGTTGGGAGTAGGAAGAGCTTTGGAGTAAAATAGGAATCAAGGGACCTTAATCTAATTTGATCACTGATTCTTTCTGGGTTTCAGTTTCCTCAGTTGTCAAATAAAGGGAGTGGACTAGATTCATTCTCATCTATTGAGAATTACATCCCTACTATGCACTGTGAACTCTGCTGGAGGGACAAAGACAAATACTAAACAGTCCTAGATCTCAGATAGTTTATATTCTATTGTTGTATGATCTCTAAGATCAATGATCTCTAAGAGTTTTTCTGGATCCAAAATCTCATCATCACCCACATTCTTTATCCTATGAGGATCACTTTCTTGGTTTTTCATTGAAATAAGATCTCTTGGAACAGAACAAACTAGCGTATAATTCTTCCACAGAAAACAGCTGAATACATTCTTACATAGTATTGTCTTAGAAAGCTGCGAGGGACAGTGCGCTTCAAATGTCAGAATATATCAGAAGCAGAATGAATCAGAAGCAGATCTCTTGAACCCCCAGACTGGCTTCCTATTCATGTGTAACATATTAATGTAATCTGGCCTTCTTTGCTTAGGATGCTGAGCCTGAATCTCACAAGGGTAACTATGGTTCAGTAATTCAAGCTTCATCCTTCCACATTTGCTGCTGTGCTTACCAGCACTTCCAGTAAGATCTAATATCAGCAGACAGCCTGCGTAAGCATCCCAACCCGAGGGGTGGATGTTCCATTACTGCAGTCATTTTGGCTACTTGCTTACAAGGACTAAAGGAGGCAGCAGTGATTACCCTGACCTCATGTGGTCCAAATGAAAGTCAGAGTAGTTTGAGGAGAATATTGTGCTCAGAGAAGCAGCAGCAAAAAAAAAAAAAAAAAAGAGGTTAGAGAATACTGAAGATGTGAAACAGGTGGATGTTAAGGAACAGGAAGGAAGGAAAGAAAAATGGAAATAAAGATTTACACAGGCAGTCAGATGCATCTTTTATACACATCCTTCCTATGATAGTTTATGTTCGCCAAGAGATTTCAAACATTCAGTGTAATTTTTTCTTGTCTCTGGAAGGCTCCCTGATATACTGTAAAGTTACAAAAGAAGTCCTTCCCTTACAATCCCCTGCTGACCTACTCAATCGGAGTAGGTGGGAGTCCTCCAGGTCTAGGTAGAGAATTTCTATAACAGAATCTGTAGCCCAGGGTAGAGAATTTCTGAAACAATCCGCAGACCATAAGGATGGCCAGTTTTAATGCTCTTTCTGAATATTTTGGAGGGTACTGCTAGAAAGGGAAATGAGGAGTAATCAGGAATCTTTGTACCACCCCTGGAAAATCCCCATGAAGTGTTTAAGGATTCACAGATGAGACAGTATGAAAAAACTCACACTTCTGCACCTTGAATTTCTAACAAATGGAATCACATTTTAAATACATTAGACTGTGCTTAGTATTTGAAGGGAACCCTGGATTCATTTCGTCTGTAAAGCAGAAGGTTTTTATTCAGCATGAATCACCTGCTGCCCTCCACTCCCCAATCTAGATGAGAAGGAGGGTGGTAAAGTGAACAAGAGGACTATATTTGGAGTTGGGAGCCCTGGGTTTTAATGCTTGCTCTAACAACTGTGCGACTCCCTGCAAGTCACTGCTGCTACCTGAGGAGTTAGGCTTCTTTTCTGTAAAATGTAATATTTCTTTGTACTGTCTAGCTCCCTTGTGAGCCAGGGAAACCGTGCTTGATATTTTCATAAAAACTATGGATTCATAGGCTCAAAGTCCTAGATCTGTAAGGGACCTTAGAGGAGATATAATCCAACATTGCACTTTGCAGATGGGGGGAACTGAGGCCCAGAAAAGCCCAGTAGTAATACACTAAGTGGAGGAACTAGGATTGAGTTGGGGTACTCTGACTTCAATGTTTTCCATTATACTTATGAATATCTAGGTTTTGGTTGATTGGATAGTGCAGTAGATAGAATACTAGACCAAGAGCCAGGAGCCTTGGATTCAAGTCTGGCTTTAGACACTTCGTAGTTGTGTGATCCTGGGAAAGTCACTTCTGTCTGACTTAGTTTCCTCTACTGTAAAATGAAGATAATAATAGCATAGTAGGTTGCTCTTAGGGTTGTTATGTGGCTTGAGGAAATAAAATCTTTCATTGGCCCATAGTTGTGAGGATCAAACAAGATAATATTTGTGAAGTGCTTTGCACTTTGTGCTAAGGCACTTAGGAGGAATTTTATAAATGCTTGCTCCCTTGTCTTCCCCTTCCTTTGAAAGCATGTTATTGGTCATTCATTAGAACTACAAGGATGCTACCTAGATACATCAGTGGAGAAAAGATTGCCATTAGAAATAACCAGCTCTCTCCTCTTCCCCCCCAAAAAAGGCCCATCAAATTCACCTAATTATATTGCCCAAAGAAAATCCTGACCTTTCAAGTTCTTTGTTTTGTCCCCCGAAGGCTATCACAGTCTTGATGGCAGACAGTGCCTCCTCTGCCACTGCGCCAGCCTTAGCATAGGCTGCTAATTCTTTGTCACTAAATGCAGACAGTATCTGGAATGACAATAAAACCCAGACATTCATCTTCTTTGAATTTAGGAAAAATTGAAGAGATACTTTCATCAAATGAAGTTAACTTCTTCCTTTTCTTAGTCTGATCACTACTTCTTGGGCAGATCAGAAGAGAGGAGTGTGTTAGAAATGGGTTAGACCATTGATAAGAGAAGGAATAAATTGAAGAGATACTTTCATTAACTGAAGTTAACTTTTTCTTTCTCTTAATCTGATCACTACCCCAGTGTTTCTTGGGCAGATCAAGAGAGAGGAATACATTAGAAATGGGTTAGACTGTTGATAAAAGAAGGAATAAAAAAAATTCATGCAGTTTTTTTTCTTTCAGAATTGATAATTAAAGTTAGATTGATGAGGGTTCTTATCCAGAAGCATTAGACCAGTCATTAAATGTTTTTGTTATTTTTTACACTACTGCTGACTCAGTCCAGTACAGGAGATTATTGTAGACACAACTGCATCTTCCTCATCCTTCCCCTTCCATCCTTTAAATCTGCTCAGAAAGAAGGTCCTAAGTCCAGGGGTCCTCAAACTTTTTAAATAGGGGGCCAGTTCACTGTCCCTCAGACTGTTGGAGGGCTGGACTATAGTAAAAACAAAAACTTTGTTTTGTGGGCCTTTAAATAAAGAAACTTCACAGCCCTGGGTGAGGGGGATAATCGTCCTCAGCTGCTGCATCTGGCCCGCGGGCGTAGTTTGAGGACCCCTGACCTATTGGTTTTACTGAAGAGCCAGTGGGATATTGGGTGTGTTGGGGGAAGTGTTGGGCTAAAATCCTAAATGAAATTTTGTCTTGCCACCTCAAAAGTAAAGAAGCTTCCAGTTGGGTCCCCGTGAGACCTTGCTCCCAAGCCTCCGTTGTGCTTATGGTCTTGACATGCTTTATTGAAGAGTCAAATACTTGTTTAGAAGAAACTGAAGAGGGCAGGCCAACAATTATCTGATCCGATGATCTTACAAACGTGGCCTCAATTTTAACGGCACAGGAAAACTTAGTGACAAAAGAACTGTAAGAGAAATTATCTTTACAGATTATCTTTCACTGAATTTTTTTTGTTTCACCTATCCAAATCTCCCTAGCATTCCCCACCATCCCTCAGGACAGTAAAACTCAATAACTAATTGTACCTCATTTTTCTTTTATTACAAATAATAATGATAATGATTGCTAACTAGGACAGTAAAACTCCATAATTGATTTCACTTCCTTTTTCCTTTATTGTGAATTAGAATGATGATAAATTGTTGACCTAGAACAGTGAAGCTCAATTTTTCATCTCTATTTTTCCTATTATGAATAACAATGATAATAATTGCTAATATAAAGAGGAAGCACAGTTTACAGATAAATTGTCAGAATCAGTAATATTAAGAATTGGTTGTAGAGGCTACAGCCAATTTATTAATGTAAACAGCTTATGTATTAATTTATTGCTGTGGGGGCAGCTAGATAGGACAATAGATACAGCACTAGCTCTGAAGTCAGGAGGACCTGAGTTCAAATGTGACCTCAGACACTTAACACTTACTAGCTGTGTGAGCCTGGGCAAGGCACTTAACCTCAATTGCTTCACACAAAAACAAACCATAAAAATATTGCTGGGCAAAATGGCATTTATTATATTATTCTAAAATCCTTCCCCTCCCAAATGTTAACTCCTCCTTGGGTTTTTTGTTTGTTTGTTTAGCATATATACTGTATTTAGCATACATTTGTGAGATATGGCGGCTAAAAAGTCAGTTTCACAGATCAAAAAGCCTTATATTGTATTTACATACATTTTTACCATATTTAACATGTATTGAATTATTTGCCATTTAGGAGAGGGAAAATTGGAACACAAGCTTTTGCAAGGGTCAATGGTGAAAAACTATCCTTGCATATATTTTGAAAATAAAAAGCTTCAATAAAAAAAGTTTAAAAAAAAGATCAAAAGGCCTGAGTTCAAATCCTACCAGGGACATACACTGGCTCTGAGACCAGAGGGCAGATCATTTAACCCCTAAGTATCCCAGGCATCTATGACTATAAATCATAGAGTAGGTACTTTGGTGAAGGGACTGCCTCTCTATGATTTTCTACTCCCAAAACAAAAAGAATAACACTACGCCAGTCCAAAAACCAAACCAAACCAAAACAAAACAAAAACCCAAAAGAAATATTGTTTTTACTTTTGTGTGAACGTCTTGGTCACTTCCTTTACCCCCAAATAAAATGTAAGCGCTTTGATAATGGGACTTCTTTTCTGTATCTGTTTATGCTTCTAATAGACAGCTGAATGTCCAGTATTTAGTAGGCACTGAATAACTTGCTGAATTGAACTATTAAACTGACATAAGTGCTAAGAAAATATAATAAAAACTTTATAAAATTTTTAAAATTTATTTTTATTGGATGATTTGCCAAGTACCAAAATGAATGATGGACATTTACATTTTGTAAGAAAAATCTATTTCCATAACTGGTTTAGCTAAAATCAATTCAATAATGTATTATAAAGAAGAATTTAAAAATACCTCAAAGGGCCAAATGTCTCAACTCATGTAATATATTTGTACATATTATTGATAAGATAAAACTTTATTTCAAAGTAAAATTATAACATCTGCTTATAATTATATTTAAAGGTCATTAACATAAATAGGAGAAATTACAGTAAGAGTTTTTAAATGGCATTATAAGGACAAAATTAAATGGTTTTGTCCATCTCTAAATCATTTACCAAGGTATTGTGTGATAACATCATAAATATAAGTTAAATTGAATGGATGACAATTTATTTTAAGAAATTCTGATTTGGAAGAAAAATTTCTTTTTTATTAGATATGACCTATGAAATTTTGAAATAGGGTAAATCTAGCACCACCTAGACATGGTTTCATAAAAAGGCATATATGAGCTGTCAAAAACAGCAGTCATTTATATTGTGACATAGGACTTGTGAAATATATAAGTATGCTCCTCTTCCAGTTCTAATGGAGGTGCTTTTCCCTCCCCATTCTTCACTTTAGTGTAGGAATATATATTTTTTGACTGCTTCCTATCACCTTAGAAGATTCACTCTTGTATCACGGACTGCTGATCCAGAATTTGGGAATATCCTAAAGTTAGAATCCCTGCCCCTCAGATCTCTTACTCCAGACTCATACAGCTTTCTCCACCCTGCAGAGTGAGTTGGGGTGGGAGGGAAGTTGCCCTTTCCCTCCTCTTCACTTTCTCCCCTTCCCTGCCACTGGTCCCACAAACTGAAAGCTCCTGGTCATGTAATTAAGCTTGTGTCTAAGATGCAACTGTCTTTTCTTGATTATGTCTTCTTTCCTTTATTTTTCTTTTGGGAGGCAATTGGAGTTAAGTGATTTGCCCAGGATCACATAGGTCTTCAGCACAGAGTCTCATATGGGATAGGATCATATCATGTCCTTCTGATTCTAGGGCTGGTGCTCTATCCACTGCACCATCTTAGCTGCCTTCTTTCCTAAAACAAACAAGTGGTAACCTCATCCTAGACAAAGGCTTTTCTAGAAGGCCATGAGTTCACAGCTTGTGAACCTGGCGGTGGGAGGGGGGGCAGTGGGAGAAGGATATCTCCTCTCCTCCATTCTCCAGAGCTTAGAGAGTTGTATGATGTCAACAAGTGAGAGAGGCTTGAAGAATTGAGTATATTCTTGGCATTCTGGATCTGTAAAATTAAGCCATTCTTAGAACTGTCAGAAGGCACTCAGAGGTTATGTATTATTTTTTGACCAGGTCAAAGAGGCCACTCTTTGCCTCAATTGCTGTCTACCCTTAATCACTGTATGAGTGCAGCCTCAGTCAAAGTAAGACCTGTTGAAGACTCAGCTTAAAAAGGCCAAGGTCTCCTATTGCTCCAGAGCCATCTCCAGTCAACCTGATCTATATCTAGCCACTGGACCCAGATGTCTCTGAAGGAGAAAGAGGCAGGTGACTTTGCCCAGCCCTCCCTCACTTAAAAACAATTCACTTTCATGTCAGGGCATCACGTCCCTGATAGCATGGTCCTCTTTGAGAACAATAACAATCCTGCTCTGAAATGGAGAGATCAGGAACCATCCATCGTGCATCTCCAAGGGAGTGCTAGCTTATTTGTTCCTTAAAACAACTTTGTGATTTTGGTACTGTAGATCTTATTTTGGGGGCAACTGGATAGTGAAATGATAAGAGCACAGGGGCCTGGAGTCAAGAAAGCCTGGATTCAAATCCAGTATCAGATGATTACTAGCTGTGCAACCCTGGGCAAGGCCCAACATTTATTTGTCTTAGTCTCCTTAACTATAAAATGGGGATAATAATAACACCTACCTCCCAGGCTTATTGTGAGGACTGAATGAAACAATAACTGTAAAGTACATTGTAGGCACTATCTAAATATTAGTTATCATCATCATCATCATCATCATCATTACTATAAAATCTTATTTTACAAATGTGGAAACAAATTCAGATATATCTAGGGAGTTTATTCTTTATCATACAGTTAGCAAGTATGAGGTAGAGAAGTGTAACCTGAGTCACACCTGAATCCAACTCCAACACCAAATTTTCCAATTATGTTGCTCCAGTGCCTGGTATATGGAACACACTAATGTTTGTGGAACTGAATTGAATTACAGAGAAAAACCTACTGAGCAGAGTTCTCCCAAGTGTCAGAGAGCTGATGCCTAAAGGTCCATCCGTTTTGCCTACCTTTGCCCAGACAGCCGCAGAAAGTCCCAGGATAGGGCTGATGGCCATAATCACAAGTGTTAGCTTCCATCCTCTTATGAACCCCACTATGAATCCTGCAAAAAATGTTGCCACTGCTTGAAAGAACATTCCAACCTTGTCACCAATTCCTTCACTGATTTTGGAGATGTCACTAAAAAAAGAATCACACTTGAGTGGTTATGGTCATGGCGTTCTCAGTGGAAAGGTACAGTGCAAACTAACAGATGCATAAGCAGATGCATTGAACACAAATACAGTTAGACCAGTGGAAGGCACATCACCATTCTTGAGCCCTGTGAAGACTTTTGTCTGACCCTCAGAGGAGAAGTCAAGTTGAAACTGGGCCCTTTAATTAACAACAGGCAGTAGCTTGGGATGGCCAAAAGGAAGATGTCTGATTATTGTATGTTTGACCTCCAGGTATAGTATAGCCTTAAAGTGAGACCTTTCATTTTTAAAAAATACTTATTTTCACGTAATTTTGTCCATCTCCTTAAGAAAAAAAAAGACATTTTTCCAAATACATAATAAAGGATGTAGCAAAATACTTACTCCGTGAGGCGTGTGTTGAGTTCTGTGGTATCATTGATATCAAACCACCCTATTTCCTGTCGGAGAACAGCATGAAAAAATTTTTGCCTAATTTTTTTAATTTGCCGGCCAGCAGCTAAGGTCCAGAAGGAAACCTGAATGTAAGCAGCTATTAGAACACCTCCTCCCAATCCTGAATAATAATAGGCATATCTGAAAAACAGAAAAAAACAAGAATGACAATAAAAACAACTGATATCTCTAGAGCATATTAGATTTTGCAAACTACATTACAAAGATTATATCACTGGAACTTCATGAGCACTCTGTGAAATAGATGCTATTATCCCCATTTTGCAGATGAGGAAAACTGAGGCTGTGGAGAGGTTAAATGTCTTGTCACACAGCTAGTAAACATCTGAATTGGGATGCAAAGACAACTTTTAAACTGTTAATTTTTAAATTTTATCTTTCTGGAGTAATGCCCAGTACTGTATTGTTTTCTGAAATGGTTGTATATGATATGCATAAGATATTTTAAAATCTTTTTTCCCATCTTTTTAAATTTTGAAGGCTATGTTGCTCCTTTCTCCATGTTGTTAAAACAATTCATTCTAAATATTAATCAGCTCCAAAGAAGAAATACAGTCAAGTTGATAATTTGATAACACATAAAGCAAAAAAGAAGCTGCTCCTCTTTTTATTTTTCTCTGGCTATGTTGTCATTTTATAGCTATAGCTCAACTATGTTTTTGGAAATAATATTCCAAACTTTGCCATCTTTTTTTACTTATGTGTTATATATATATATATATATATAGGAATGGGCAGATAAACATGGAAATGATTTTTATTGTAATTTATTAAAGTTATATTACCTGAAGTATCACAATATTCTCTTTGCACTTTAATAGGAATATTTAAAATAGTAGCCACTGCCAATTTTTAAAATTACAAACACAAAAATCCCTAAAATAACTGATAACCTAATAAAAGAAATATTAAAAGAAATACAATTTGCATTACTTTAAAATATAGACCAAATTTAACATAATAATTTCCACTATCCTTTAGTCTGCTTCAAAGAACACTTATGATGTGTTTGAAATTAATAGCTATATAATCAGTCAGCAACCTTTAGAGGGACCATATACTTCAACTGATGAAGAAAAGTTGCTTGATTCTTTGAGATATTTTGAAATTCTGTCTTTCTAGCACATGCATTTGTATGTACCAATAATTGTACCGAATCTTTAAAAGAGTATTTAATTTGGCTTAACATACCCGAAAACCTTTTTTACCGTATTTATTTTATTGCAAGTCTCTCTTCATGGACAGTACAAAAGAAAACTTTGCTCCAGACCATGTGGAAAAATCACAATTCCAAATAAATGGTGCATAGTTAGGCTTTATTGACTTAATTTTCCTGTTTCCTTTAGGTGACTTAGTAGAGGAACTCAAGATTCAGCACCCATGTGAAATTCTGGCCCTCTCCCTATGCGTAAACTGATAGACCTAGGTGATTCTTGTTATGATTTTAAGTGGGAAGGGGCACCTGTCATTGATGACAGACAACTTGAATATATGTACAAGCGAATTTTCCAACAAAACAGCTTCATGCTATTTATAATGGGGTCAACCATTCTGGGAAAGGGCTGATCTAAGAGTCACATGGGCACTAACAATAAACATGACCCTGGTTAAGGATATACAAATTCTCTAGGAAGTAACCCTCTCACTATGACCTAGCTTTACCATGCAAAGGCAAAGTCAGCAATTTTTCTGAAATTTGGGGTAAGGACCAGACAGCAGCAGGGACTCCCCAAGTTATAATAGCCAGAGCTTTTCTTAAAGAAAACACTTCTCTTATTATCATCATCACTTCACAATAGCTCCAACAATTCTCCTAAGCAATCCTGGAGTTACCTACCATCGTTTTCTTCTAGTAAATAAGCACAATCTACACTAATACATTATTTTGAAGGCTAGGATAGAGACCAGTTTTTTTTTTTTAAAGTTGCTGCCTACTGAGAGAACACTTATAACATTTCAATTGGTTACATCCTGCTTTCTCAGTTTTATACTTGCCTTTTTTTTCTTTAGAAAGAACATAAGGAAAGAACATATGCTGACTTCTTCCATTCCCAGAAAGGGATTAGTTGTTGGAAATGTTTCTTGTAGAGTAAGGAAGTGAATTCAAGAGAATGGATCCCCAAAAATGAATTTTACATTGTTGTTTCTTGGGAACAGGAAGCTGATATGTTATATATTAGACTATATGATACTTAACTAGTATCTAGTTAAGTGATTTCTTTTATCACATTTGACAGATACCTTTTTACCATTTCCAGGCCAATAGTGCAGGAAGTTCATGACTAAGCTGAGAACTAAGGCCTGTAAATGGCTGTGGTATTAAATTCAGCTGACTAAGGCCTGGAATGCAGCCACGTCCCTCTAGAGCCAAATACAGCATCTCTCTCATGCTCAAGTCTGATTCCCTAGTGTATTGCATAGCAAGAGACATCCTGGCAAACAGATACCAATGGATATTTAATGGAGACCATGCTTAAGGCTCTTAATGGACAGAATAATAGAATTAAGACTTGGAAGGAACCTTGGACATCCAATCCCTTCTTTTTCTGAAAAGGCGCTGGAATAGGTGGTTGGATCAAAAATCCTAAGACATCAAGCTAGGTTCCAGTTCTAGCTTTGCCCATTAATGATACTTTGATTTGGGTTGAGTCGTTTAATAAATAAACAAGCATTTATTAAACTGTGTGCTCAGCACGAGGTGGGTGGTGGCTATACAAATACAATGAATAAAATAATCCCTATTCACAAGAAGTTTGCATTCTAAAGGGAGAAAAAACAAATGCACCACAGATAATATAAGTATATATAGAATAAATTTAATGAATAAGTTCATACAGAATAGTTAAATGCAAGGTAGTTAGGGAAGGAGGGTGCTAATAGCTGAGGAACTCAGGAAGATCTTTATGTTGAACTGCATCTTGAATGAACAGATCAGTTCTATGAGATGAAGGTAAGGAGAAAATATATTCCAGCCGTAGGGTATGGAGGCCAAGAGAAATTAACTGACTTGTCCAACATTACCTTGGTATTTAGAACCAATATCTCCAGTCTTCCAGTCCAATGTTCTTTTTATATCACCATATATATCTTCTACGGTAGGTCCAATGTATGTAAATTACTCACCTGTCTCATGAGGAGATGAACCATGTATATCTGGAGCAATGTTAGAGGTCTACCTTTTAGAAGGCCCTGATAGGAAAAGTTAAGGTCTCAAAGCTATCTGGATACCCAGGAGATTCAGTCACACATCTTTCCTCATCTCCTAAACTCACATTCCCAAATAGCAGAATATATCAATATAATTGGAACATGTTTTCGTGGGGGCTGAACAATAACAATATGTGTCTTGTTTGCTGGTAGCCCATTTGCTGACAGAATAAAATTTTAACAGAACCTAGTATCATTAGGGATGATCTCCAATATTCCTAAAATAAAAACTATCACTGTTTACACATGAAAGTTAGAAGGTGCAGCCTTGATGCACACCAGCCCAAATGTTCATAGGGATTATTTGTATCCAACCGATAGTAGAGCATTCTGAGCTCATATTGGTGTGATCTTCAACTCTTATGTGTCATTTTGGTCCTCTTTGAGAACAGAAGACAACAACCAATTTTCAAGAGAAGAATAAGGTACAATAGAAAGGAAGGCATGACTAATCCCAAAGACCCTAACTTCATATCCAGGAATTGCTACTTATTACCTATGGGTGAATCAACTAACATTTTGGAGTCTCAATTTTCTCATCTATAAAATGGGGAGATTAAGCCAGATGAGTTCTAAAGAAAGCCCTTCTTGGAAAGGGATCTGTAAGTACACGAATGTTTGTGGCAGCCCTCTTTGTAGTGGCCAGAAACTGGAAACTGAATAGATGCCCATCAATTGGAGAATGTCTGAATAAATTGTGGTATATGAATATTATGAAATATTATTGTTTGGTAAGAAATGACCAACACGATGATTTCAGAAAGGCCTGGAGAGACTTACATGAACTGATGCTGAGTGAAACGAGCAGGACCAGGAGATCATTATATACTTCAACAACAATACCATATGATGATCAGTTCTGATGGACGTGGCCATCTCCAGCAATGAGATGAACCAAATCAGTTCCAATAGAACAGTAATGAATTGAACCAGCTACACCAGTGAAAGAACTCTGGGAGATGACTAAGAACCATTACATTGAATTCCCAATCCCTATATTTTTGTCCGCCTGCATTTTGGATTTCCTTCACAGGCTAATTATACAATATTTCAGAGTCTGATTCTTTTTGTACAGCAAAATAACTGTTTGGTCATGTATACTTATTGTGTATCTAATTTATACTCTAATATATTTAACATCTACTGGTCATCCTGCCATCTAGGGGAGGGGGTGGGGGGGAAGGAGGGGAAAATTGGAACAAAAGTTTTGGCAATTGTCAATGTTGTAAAATTACCCATATATATAACTTATAAATAAAAAGCTATGAAATAATAATAATAAAAAAAGAAAGCCCTTCTCAGCTTCAGGTCCTACAACTTCACCCCTTTGAAAAATTCTTATTAGTTGAAACTGGTAAAATGAATATCAAGAAAGATCTAAAATTAAAAAAAATAATAATAATAAAATCAAAGAAGAAAAAGTCCATCAAGTGCCATATGGATTAACTCACCATTACCTAGACTTCTATAGATTCTACTCCCCCTTTATGTTGGTCTACCCCATTAAGCTATCTCAGTTGTCATTTTTATATCTTTTATGAGTGTCCTTGATGCAAAGAACAATGCCTGGTATATAATAAGCTTTTATTAAATGCCTTTTCATTCCCAAAAAGGCAGCATACAGGCTGAAAATATCAGTGATTTGTTCAAAGAAAAAGCATGAAGTCAGAATCTGAATTGAAATCCCAGTTCTGCTATTTATCAACTGAGTGGCAATTCACTTAGATTCTTTTGGTCTCCATTTTATCATGTGTAAAATGAGGGAGTTCAAGTCTTTTACAACTCTAACTCCTCTGATTCCATGGGGAATAGAGCAGGAAGGGGAGAACACTGTTGCCAGGCAGTCAGTCCCAGACTACCCTTGAGTGTAGACTGCCAGGTCAATCTCAATCCTACATGCTTCCTATGGGAGCAAAGGACTCCCAAAGCACAGGATTTAGAGCATTTGCCTTGTGTTTTATACCTTAGATATAGATATGAGGTCTGGATTCTAAAAGAGTCATCAAATAAAGAAGTTCCAAGAAATCTCAGGATGCTGACCCTCTAGGAATGGATATTTACTGAGAAGGAAGCTTCATCCCTGTCCTGCATTTCTGATTCTGTTCCTCTAAGAATAATTACAATAAGATTAGTCTCTACATTCCAGTAGTAATGTGGTCAGACTTCTCTAGATACCCCTGTGCACTTTTGTGTCCAATGACTCAATCAATAAATACTCAATAAGAATCTGCAATGGACCAAGTATTTATTGTATGCCATAGTTATAAGTAAACTGGATGAAGTAATCTCCACAGGCATCAAGCTTACATTCTAAATGAGGAGGCAAGTACATATAAAAAATATGTTTACATGAATAGAAAATAAATACATATGTAGACAAAGTAGTTATATAAAAGGAAGTTTGGGAAGAAGGCTACTAGGGGTTGGGGGACTCAGGGAAGACTTTGTGCAGAAGATGGCACTTGAGTTACTTCTTGAAGAGAAGGACTCATCAAAGAAATGTATTCTTCAAATTAAATTTCTTACCTATGAGGTTGTTGGTAGGTGAGCTCTGATACCCTATATATCTGTTAGAGGAGAGCTGGAGGAAGTCGGCTTTTGAAATTCATATTCTTCCTAACCTCTATTGGTTTGCTGGAACAATAGGATATTTCAAAAATGAAGAGGTACTAACACAGAAGATTTTGGCTTTATAGAGAAGAAAAGCAACCTCTGAATTTCCTAAAATGTTCAACAAAGGGATGGCTGAGAGGCTGCCAAGCAAAGCATCAATGCTGATATTGAGGGTACAGTTCTGAAGGACTGAGGGTGGGAGGATAGGAACAGGAAGTGACTTGGAGATTTACCACACAAGTCTCCTAGATCAATTCATAGTTCCTGGTTTATTGATTGGGGAATTCCCTTGCTAATAAGTCTTATAAAGCTGTTTAGGTACTTTGTAGATCTAAGGGAATATTCAAATATTCTAAGGCAAAGTTTCTTAAACTTTTTCCACTCATGATACCTTTTTACCCAAGAAATTTTTATGTGACCCTGGGTATGTAGATATATGAAACTGGTATACAAATCAAACATTTACTGATAATAAATCATAATTTCACAACCCTCACATTCAGTTATGGAATCCCATGTGGGGTTATGACCTACATTTGAAGAAAATGAATTCTAAGTATCATGTACTGATGTTATCATGTTAAAAAGTCATATTCAATTTTCATCAATATTGATGTGAAGAAAAATACAATATGAAAGGCAGGGGAAATATACTAAGCAGAGAACTAATCTGGGCATCAGGAATACAGGTCTTGCCTCCATTGCTAGACTATTAGTTCATCTTTTTCAATGCACTAGGCAATTATAAAACTCTTAAGTTACAGATGAATTGCTGGTCTGTATTTTGGTGAAAGCAGTTTCCATGCCTTTTTATTGTTTTCATATTGTTACTTTATACACATATTTGATGCCTCCCTTCCTCTTTTACCAACCCCACAGGAGTTTGTGGGATCCCATATCTAGAGCCAGAAAGAAACTCAGTGGATATCCAATCCTCTGCTGCCCCCATTTAACAGATGTGAAAATTAAGGTCCAATCCAGATGAAAAATGAAATAAAATTCCTCTAAAGATGCAAGGCAGATTCTTAATATTGAAGAAGTCAGTTTCATTCAAGAATTTATAGGTAAAATTCCAGTTACCATTCTTTTTCTTGCCTTTGTATACGATGACAAATATTGGTTGTTCCATGAAAAGAAGTAATATGATGATGATGACAAAGAGTCAGAGCATTCTGATACAAATTCAGTAAAAGTTCAGTAGATATTTGTCCATGATATTTGGAATTATCCTGATTATTAACTGAATTTTTCACTTTTCTTTCACATATCTGGGATTAGTTACAATCAATAGGCACAGCCATCTCAAAAGGACATAAGTCATAAATTAAATGGATAATTTTTGTCATTGTATCCCTAGTGCCTTATACCAGTTAGGTTTTTACAAGTGCTTGTTTATTGATTGGAGGATATATGTACTTAGAGGTTTCCATGATGAGGCTGCAATGAGAAAGTGCATAGATTGCTTATCAATAATTCTCATGGGGTCAGAAGTTCTCTAGTTACCATCATACTGTCTTGAATATTCTTCACCAACTTCCTCTTTTGCCACTCACTATCTGTTCTACATGATCATTTCTTCATTCTTCAACAATGTTATTTGTTCATAGGCCCCTGTCTCTTTTTTATTATTATTATAGCTTTTTATTTACAAGATATAGCATGGGCAATTTTTCAGCATTGACAGTTGCAAAACCTTTTGTTCCAACTTTTCCCCTCCTTTCCCCCATCCCCTCCCCCAGATGGCAGGTTGACCAATACATGTTAAATATGTTAAAGTATAAGTTAAATACAATATAAGTATACATGTCCAAACAGTTAATTTGCTGTATAAGAAGAGTTGGACTTTGAAATAGTGTACAATTAGCCTGTGAAGGAAATCAAAAATGCAGGTGGACAAAAATAGAGGGATTGAAAATATTATGTAGTGGTTCATAGTCATCTCCCAGAGTTCTTTTGCTGGGTGTAGCTGGTTCAATTCATTACTGCTCCATTGGAACTGATTTGATTCATCTCATTGTTGAAGAGGACCATGTTTATCAGAATTGATCATCATATAGTATTGTTGTTGGAGTATATAATGATCTCCTGGCCCTGCTCATTTCACTCAGCATCAGTTCATGTAATAGATCTCTTAAGCTGTAGATTTAACTTAATCATAACATTTTTGAGGCTATGGGTGACATCTCATACCTCTATGAAGTCCTCAGAGAACTCAGCCCACAGTAGGTGTGCAATGCATATTTATTATTTGACCAACTAATTGGTATTTATTCAATTTAAGGATCATGGTGATATGTATGCATGTGTGTGCATGTGTGTTTCTATATGTATGCATGTATGTTTACATGAATTCCAATCCTACATTTGTGCATCATAGTAGAATGTTTTGTTTTTAATGGAAATTTTGACTGTGTCTTTAGTAGACTTAACTATGAAGACAAATCAGAAGCACAGTTATTTTCTTGAGTTCAGTTCTATATGCAACTGATTTCATTAGAAGATCAGCTCAAACTACTCGTGGGTGATTATACCTTGTCTCTTTTCCTTCCAGAACAAATATGTCTGCTGGCTTGAGGGACAAGCTTCTGGTGAAAATCCCTTTAGGGATTTAGAAATAACCACCAACGTAAGAGTGCTGTCTCTGACCTTGCCCTTTAAGGTTTTCACCTATTGAGAAGGAAGTGAATGCTTGTTTATTCACAGCATTTGCTGACAACTTTGACATTTTAATTTAGACAAAAAGTTTGGCAGGATCTTTATTGTGTCAGATTCCCCTCTACCCCTCCCTCCCCATTTAATCTATTTTATCTCTTTACTTTATTCCTATTTTGCTATTATTTTATTCATTTAATACTTTATAACCATCCATAATGCACTAACATGAGGGGATTGACACCCTGAGCCAACCATACTTCAAACAAAGAAATCTTGATGCTTTCCCTCCTCCATTACCAACTCCACAGGAGTCTGTGGGATTGCAGATCTGGAGTCAGAAAGAAATTCAGAAGACATCCAATCCTCTGGTGCCCTATTTTATAGATGTACAAACTAAGGCTCAGGATGTTTTTATGGCATATCCAAGATGATAAAAAGGTTGTTCATCACTAGAGCTAAAATCATTGTTGCAGCATCACACTGTTCCCACTCTGAAAGAGTTTTTTTTTTTCCTATTTCTCAGATAGTCCACCTTGAGTTAAAAAGCAGTCCTATGGGTTAGAGTTATCCTCACAAAAGAAAGAAGCTCAATCTCAGGACAGTTGGGGGACAGGAGCACAGTTTCTTTTCTTTTTCTTTCTTTCTTCCTTCCTTCCTTCCTTTCTCTCTCTTTCTTCCTTTCCTTTCCTTCTTTCCTCTTCCTTTCCTTTCCTATTTCCTCCTCTTCCTCTTCCTCTTCCTCTTCTTCTTTTCTTCCTCTTCCTCTTCCTCTTCCTCTTCCTCTTCCTCTTCCTCTTCCTCTTCCTCTTCCTCTTCTTCTTCTTCTTCTTCTTCTTCTTCTTCTTCTTCTTCTTCTTCTTCTTCTTCTTCTTCTTCTTCTTCTCCTTCTTCTCCTTCTTCTTCTTCTTCTATCTCAAGCTATCCAGTCCTTAAATGTGGAAATCAATGACCTCTCTGTGGATCTGGAAATTTCTATATTTGCAAACAACCAAATGAATTCAATCAATGTTTTATATTTATTGACTGAATTCAGCAGGTTGTTTTCTTTCTTTTTTAAAAACATTTTTTGTAAAGCTTTTTATTTTTCAAAACATATGCATGTATAATTCTTCAACATTAATCTTTGTAGAACCTTGTGTTCCAATTTCTCCCCTTCCCCCACCCCCTCCCCTAGATGGCAAGTAGTCTGATATATGTTAAACATGGTAGAAATATATGTTAAATCCAATATATGCATATATCTTTATACAATTATCTTTCGGCAGTTATTTTCAAACTAGATAAATGCTTCATTTAATTTTCAATTCAATTGTTACTCAAGACAGTTTGGCCTGTGAGAAAATTGAGGGAGTAAAGTCAAGATGACTGATATATAGTTGCAGGTGTTCTTCATTGCCTGGAAAG
The DNA here is from genome assembly GCF_902635505.1 of Sarcophilus harrisii. NCBI lineage: Eukaryota > Metazoa > Chordata > Mammalia > Dasyuromorphia > Dasyuridae > Sarcophilus > Sarcophilus harrisii. Next base: position 239,398,312 of record NC_045430.1, read on the forward strand.
TGGATATCAACAAAGCAATGATATCATTTAGTCTGTTATTGATAATTTATTGTCATCTCTATGTTTGTGTATTTGAAAAACATTTCATAATTGTATTGAGAGATTATTTCTCACAATAATTTTCTGTATGTGTGGGTAAGTTCTATGACATTTCCTCCTTATAATGATTCATGTTTTCATTAATAAGAGTGAGGGCCCAAGAGAGAGACCATTTTAGAGTCCTAAAATGAATCAGTGGAAAAACTGAACTTTTTTTATTTTAATTTTTAATTTTTTTAATTTGGCAAATCAGATCATAAGGTTGAAGGAGAATTTATGTTTACAAAAAATTAAGTCCAATAAAATATTGTTAGCCAAGTAAGTTGTAGCTATAAGAAGGTTAAAATTAAATTAAACAATATTTATTGGGTACCGACTGTATGCAAGGTATATAACTCTTTTGATTTGATAATCCTATTTGGGAAGTATTAAAGATGTGTTATAAAATAAAATCAAATAAAATATCTTATTTCTCAATAATGATATTTTCAAACAGGTACAGATTCTAACTTTGTGGTATTACTTTTTCAAAAAAGATTATTGTTAAATAAATTATGAAATAGTTCTCTTTCATTTTTATAACATTCCCTGTGACTAACACAGAAATCTTCTAGAACACTATAAAATTCATGAGTAAGCCAAGCTGGTTTGATTGTTAATCTCTATGTTGTCTCATCTTGGATAAAGTATAGCATGTATATCTCATTCTCTTGAAACTACATTTATATAAGTACAGTTTGAATACACATATGTTAGCCAATTACCTGGTCATTTCTTCCTCCAGAATTCTGGCTGGATTTAACATCGCCAAAGAAAAATTTACTAAATAAAAAGAAATTAACAGAAGACATTTTTAAAAGTTTGAGCTATAAAAAATTGGCATTGATAGTTTCAAAATCACTGGCTATCAGTGTGTACAGTAAACACCATTCTCTATTTAATACAACAGCAACAAGCAAAGTAAACACCTGCTTGGAGTTTAAATACTTAAAAGCTAGAAGATTTTATAGTTCATATTCTCTAAGCAAAATGAAGTTTTCTCTTTGCAAGTACAAGTTCACCATGAAGAAGTGACCTCAAGGGTTTGGGGAAATATGTTACAATAGACAAAGAACAGGGAGGACAAAACCTTCCTCAATTCTCCTGTGCTATTTATTTGTGACCTCTAGAACTGTCTTTAAAAAAAAAATCACAAAGGCATTTCAGGATATGGGAGAGGTATGGACATTGGGGGAAAAATAAATTGAACTATTACCAAAAATAAAAGATAATGATTTTTAATTCCTCCCTTGCTATAATTAAAAAGTGGCTTTCTTGGCAATGGGGAGGGGGAGATTTTCAAGCACTTTCCAGGTAATCTGTAGCTCCTACCATACTACATCTAGTGGAGTAAGAAGGGATAAGGTCATCAGAATTTGAAGCACAACAATGCTAGATGAACTATACCCAAAGGTAACTTAGCAATGACTTTGGAAAGCACACAAGTCTACTGACTTTCAATTCCATTTTATATATTTGTCAGAACCTTAGCATTAGAAAGGACTATAGGTGAATCCCAGATACCTAAACCAACAGTTTCATTTTACAGGTAAAGGAGTAAAGAAAGTTTGACTTTCCCATTGTTAACTTTTTAAAGTTAAGAAATAAACCTAAAGTTAGTTAATTAGGAGACCTGGTATCAGAACCTAGTTCTCCTTTTCATACTTATTCCTCAAAGCAAATGTATAATTTAAAATACAAATGGGACAAGATCACAACTATTAAAATGAGCAAAAATGATATTTTCTTAAGGTATGTATCTTATGGTATGGCTATTGTTGGGTGGGTTTGCTAGACTATTTTCTCTCTCTTTTTTATTCTTCATTATACTGCATAGTGGAGGGAAAAAAGAAAAAAATCAGAAATGAAGATGACATAAATAAACTGGAGTTTATTAAAATAAGAACATTTCCTGGTTTTATATTTTTAAATCATTATTCAACAGATAGGTTAATGGTTTATATTCAGGGGAAAAGAGAGAAAGCCAATATTTATCCCTAGGCCAAAGCATTAGATGGAGTGCTTCCCCATTTAAACTTTTCTCCAGCATTATCCTCCCTTCAGTGATGCTGAACAACATGAAGAAAAGGCAACAAAAGGACAATTTCCTTTTACTGTATACTGTACTCTTGATTCTGGTTGGACAGATCAATTCAACCTTGGTCCCTTTAACATATGCATATATGCCAGAGATCATGTTCTCTGACTACAATGAATTTTTTCCAGAAGAGATAAGGATAACATTTATTGAATCCTTTAATTTTGCCAGGTCTGTTGCCAGGCTAATCTGCAGTGTGTCACCACTATCTCACACTGGAAAAATCATTCTTTCTTTGACTTTAGGCATCAAACTTTCTTGTTTCATCTCCTATCAGTCTATATTTCTCTGTCTCTTTTGTTAACTCATCTTTTGAAAACCCTTAATGAGAGTGCCCCTAGGAATTTGCCTTTGCCCATCCTTTCCTCCAATTTTCTTTTCTTTCTGGATAATCTTATGTACTCACATGGTTTTGACTATCATCACTATGTATAGGACTCAAAATCTGAGTGCTCCCTCAATTTCATATTTCTATATAAGTGCCATATAAACAAGAGCTATTAGATTGTAAACTCCATGAGCATAAGAATTGTTTTATCTCAACTTAATTTCTCCTCTAGTATATAGCACAGTATTCTGTATATAGCTGGCATCACATGTTTGTTAAATTGAAAATAAGAGCTTGCCTAAATAAGTAATGACTATAATCAGATACTATTAGAAATAGGAACTTGAAGATTTAAAGAATTTTGGGCCAATTCCCAACACTAGTCCATATAGCATCTCAGAGCCCAGAACCAGAGAAAGGGCACATCTGCATGAATTTTTATGTATGTGAGACCTAGTTGAAACAAGAAAGCACTTGCATTGACATTCTCCCAGACCACATTCGGTTGGTATTGATGATAACCTCATTAGCTCTTCCTGAAAAAGGCCTCTACTTGATTTTGTTCAAATTGCAAATCACCGCCATCTACCAAATAATAGAGATCCAATTCCAACAATAAGAGCTCCCTTTTAAAAAACTGAGGGTCAGAGAGGTTAAGAAATATTAACCAAAAAACTGAGAAGAAAACCCAAGTTTTTCAGGACCAAATCTAAATCTGGTACTTACTACAGTATCTTGAATATTGTAGATATTTAATCAATATTTATTGATTTATTGATTAATATTTTTTCTACTACACTAGTCTGCCTCTAACCATATGCCACAAACAGAGTCTAGTGAAAAATAGCTGAACTAATTTGAATATTCAGATATGGTAGAAGTATTCCAGTTTGATGATAAATAATTGCTGGTTAGGTGAATTCATCAAGGCCAAAATCACATACAGTGGTCATCTTTGAATGCTCAACTAAGTCTACCTTTTTTACTCCCCACATTCAAAAGTATTTGTGTTTGTGCTTTTGTTACACTGTCTGCAACTTGATTAAAAAAAAAAAAAAAGTAACAAGTGAGCCACTTTGCTGGTCTGGATTAAAACATCTCAGATGTTTGTGTAGCTGAATGTCTGATAAAAATACAAAATAGCAAATTCTAACCAAAGCTGCTTGGTGGAGGACACATAGTACTGGCCTTGGAGTTGAACTCCCACATCTGGTATTTAGTAGCAGATTAACCATCAGCAAGTTACCATGATCCCTCTGAGCCTCCGGAAACTCTCTAAGGCTACATTATAGAGAGCTTTCACTCTGCATAGGCAGAGGAGTTTCTCAACCAACAAAATCACAGGTCCTTAATATTTGGATATACCCATGTTGATTCTTGGGTTTCAAACCCTTTTGGACCACTAAGTCCCTATAATAAAACATTAAAATGCTGAAGTCCCAATATGAGGATTATAGAGGGATTATATGTGTATATATGCATATAAGTATTTGTATAAGTATATATGTATGTGTTTTATATATATTTATATATATATATATATGTGTGTGTGTGTGATGAGTGTGTGTGAGAGAGACAAAGACAGAGAAAGAAAAAGAGAGAGATCAAATTCTCTTAATTCTTTTTTCTAAATAGGGAATGTTATTTTACAGAAGAAACTCACTTATTTTGAGATTTTCTTTGTAACAATATAACTAGATTTCAATCCTTTGGGAAATTTGAAAAAAGGGAAAATTCCTTTGCTTATTCCTTAAAACTCTTGTCTTACATTGATCCTATTTGTGAAGGAATTTTGGTTTTGTTTTCAGCTGCCATATTCTATACAAAATGACAACATAATTGGTACAAAAGATTCTTGCCTCCCTAACATATTTCAAGTCTTCTTCCTAAACCTAGTTTATATGATGATATACAAATCCTATCATAATGCACTGAAATGTCAGTTTAGAAAACATTTAAAAATGTCTATACACTGAACAGCTTGAATTTTCTAAAGCTAATTAAACTGCACTCCTAAACAGAGTCAGTGTTGACCACATCTGTGCAAACAAGTTGTGCTCATTGAAAAATCCATCCATTGCATGTCCTTAGATAACTAGGTCTTCAGAAATGTGAGCCAAGTCCTGCAGAACATTCAGAATCCTTATTAAATACCAAACATCATTTATGGTGGGAAGCTACATCTTCCCCATCAATGTGTTTTCTTCTTATACTCAACTATCCCTGCAATATACTGAATCCCACAAAGTTTGGTGGTTTCATGGAAGCCCAGGAAAGTTTGGATAAAGCACAGGAATCTTTGGTACCATGGTATTTGGTCAATCTAAAGAACAATCCACTACATTAAAACCTCACTAAAAACAAGCAAAACAAAATAATCCTTGCGGAAGGAGCTCTTAGTCTGGATCTTTGAATTTGTTCCTTTTAAAAAATATTTAGATAACTATATTTCAATACAATTGGTTTATTTTATAATCCTATGTATTTTATTTTATGTACCTAATAACATTTTTCTGAGAAGGGCTGCATAGATTTCACCAGGCTAAAAAAGAGTTTCAAGACTCACAAAAATATTAAGGACCATCTATCTTAGGGATTCAAACTATGAGATAAAACCAGCTCATTTACTTTGGTAGTTAAGTAAAACAGGGTCCAGGGAAAATCAGTCTAATTTTGATTCTGTTCATGAGCTATTTAAAGTTTCTCTATATATTTGATTGAGCAAAAAAGTGGAGTCTGAAAATGGACTAGGCACAAAAATACTTTATTACCATACTAAGCTAAGCACTTCTGTCATGCAAAAAATATTTTCATCATCATAAAATTTAATATTTGATTTTGAAAATGTTCAGGATGTTATATAATTATTTAGAACACGTTAAAAACAACAAAGATAGAAACACTATCCTCAAACAGAAATTTTCATTTTAGACCCACTTAAATGGCAGACTGAAAATTTTTCCTCCTCCAAAGGAAATGTATCATGAACATTTATTTATTCATTTACTCACCCATTAACCCATTTATTTATTTTTAAATCAAAGTAAAATAGAGTTCCTTTTATTTAGAGTATTTCCTGAAAGCTTGTGAAATCTAGGAAAGACCAGGAATATGGCCAAACCAAGTTGGCAAATCACTGCAAAAACTTGGTAACAATAGAAATAAAAACCTATTCTTTCAATCAAGGAAATGAATAATGGAACTAAGAAAATAAAAAAAAAAAGCTTACCTGGAAAAGAAAAGTTTCCTGCAGTATTTACAAAGCTATCTGTCATTTCTCCAAATACTATCATCATAAGCGGGAGACCTGAACCATGAGCAATGGCCATGATGGTGCCCAGCACCATAAATAATTTATCTTTCCAATCAGAATATCGAAACTGAAAAAAAAAAAAAGAAGAAGAAAGGAAACAAAACAGGATTCAATTTGCAGAATGGAATAGTCTCATTTTCCACAAGTATGTAATCTTAAAATTGGGAAAGATCTTAGAGGCCACCTGCTTGAAGTAGTACCTGCCAACAATCCTCTCTACAGCTGCCAAAAGCAGTTATCCAGATTGAGGTGGAGATTTCAAATGAGAGGGAATCCTCTCTTTCCAGTGCTTTTTTCTTGTTGGATACTGAATTGGTTTGCCATTTCCTTCTCCAAAGCTCATTTTACAGATCAGGAATCTGAGGCAAAGAGTTAAGTTGTCCAGGATCACATTATTTGTAATTATCAGGCTGAATTTGAATTCAGGAAGATGTCTTCCCAACTCCAAGCCTGGCACTATCTGCACTAGGGTACCACCTAGTTGTCCAATTCTACTTTTAATTAATCTAATCAGAGATATGCTCCTTTCAATGGCCAAAATTAGGTTTGGGATGATCTCAGAAGTGTTGTCTGGAAGACACCTCCATGATTGAATCTATTCTGCATAAACCTACATTTTGTTTTGGATCGGGGGTTCCACGTGAGACAAAAGACATACTTCCTTCATCTTTCTAAATCTCAAGTTCCTCATTTACAAATTAGACAATATTTGTAAAGCCTGAGCATGGTGCATAGTAGGAGGTTAATAAAGGCTTATTATTTCCTTCCTTCTTCCCCTTCATCTGTAAAGTGAGGACAATAATACATGAATTATCATTTTGTTGTAAAGAAAGTATTCTGTAGGACTTAAAGCTGTGCATGTGGGAGTTGCAGTTATATTTGTACCATATAAAAGGAAACTCAGAGCTGCATAGGGAAGGGAATCCACAGAGGACTAGAGTCTTAGACAGAAATCTGAGCATCTGAGAGCTCCAAGTAATTCGAGAAGCTAGGCTGGGTGGAAAATCACTTAGACTGCCTGGCAATTGGCAGCTGAAGGCAACCTGGGGCAGACAGGGGCTGAAGCCACAAAAAGGCTCTAATGCCATCCATACAGAGGTGAATGAATAATGAGAACTTCCCAGACAGCAAGCATTTCATTTTTCTTTAATCGGGATTACTAGTTAGAAAAGCAGTTATCAATACCAGTAGGAGCAAGTAATTAACTATAGGGCTATAAAACTGGATAATTAGAGAAAATGTGAGAGTAATTTTGAGGGGACAGAAATCCCCAAATTGTATAATGCCCCCAAATAGCCTATGAGAGGCTGATCTGTCCTTTTACATTTGCTCTAGATGGGAAAAATGAAACTAAAAAAATCTATATTATCTAAACATCTTTAAAAAAGCAGTGTTACTGGGATTATATCCCAAAGAGATTATAAAGAAGGGAAAGGGACCTGTATGTGCACGAATGTTTGTGGCAGCCCTTTTTGTAGTGGCTAAAAACTGGAAACTGAATGGATGTCCATCAGTTGGAGAATGGTTGAATAAATTGTGGTATATGAAAATTATGGAATATTACTATTCTGTAAGAAATGACCAACAGGATAATTTCAGAAAGGCCTGGAGAGACTTACATGAACTGATGCTGAGTGAAATGAGCAGGACCAGGAGATCATTATATACTTCAACAACAATACTATATGATGACCAGTTCTGATGGATCAGGCCATCCTCAGCAACAAGATCAACCAAATCATTTCTAATGGAGCAGTAATGAACTGAACTAGCTATGCCCAGAAAAAGAACTCTGGGAGATGACTAAAAACCATTACATTGAATTCCCAATCCCTATATTTATGCCCACCTGCATTTTTGATTTCCTTCACAAGCTAATTGTACAATATTTCAGAGTCTGATTCTTTTTCTACAGCAAAATAACGTTTTGATCGGGTATACTTATTGTGTATCTAATTTATATTTTAATATATTTAACATCTACTGGTCATCCTGCCATCTAGGGAGGGTGGGAGGTAAGAGGTGAAAAATTGGAACAAGAGGTTTGGCAATTGTTAATGCTGTAAAATTACCCATGTATATATCATGTAAATAAAAGGCTATTAAATTAAAAAAAAAAAAAAAGCAGTGTTTTTTTTTTTTTTAGTCGAGGAGGGAGGTAGGGGAGGAGTTCCAAATTTGAGATTTCATTGCTGTGGGAAACTTCCAGTGTGGAAGCTCATCTGTACCTTAGAGTATTAAAAGAAAAATGTGAAACAGTAGAAAGATAAGTGGCCCTTCAATCCAGAGGAGCCGCTTCTGAGGCAAACTATCTGTGTGACCTTGATACTTAATTTTAATTTCCCTGGGTCTTGATTCTCTCATCTCTAAAATGAGGGACTGAAACTAAATGGTCTCCATTGTCCAGTCATGGATGTCTCTTCATGACCCCATTTGGGATTTTCTTGGGAAAGATACTGGAGTGCTTTGCCATTTCTTTCTCTAGTTCATTTTTACAAGTGGGGAAACTGAGGCAAACATGCTTAATTGAGTTGTCCAAGGTTATATATATCTCAGGCCACAAAGTGGTGGGTGAATAGCCATCTAATTCTTGTTCCCACAATCACTGAGTTTTAGAGGTTGGGCAGAGCCTATCTTTTTAAGGACCAAGCCTCTCTGCATAGCAACATGCTACTTCTCTGATAATTATGCTATTTAATCTAACCTCTTGCTCTGTAGATTAGGAGCTGAATTGAGCATTTAGGCTTTTTACTCTGTCCAGATTATATTACTTCTGCTAAAGCATTGAAAACTACTTTCTCTTGGGGGCTGAGATGTTAACATTCCTGCACTTCAGCTGAAGCTTAAGCAATAAGAAGTGAGACTTTCAAAGGTTACTGATAACAGGTGATAACATTTGACACCCACAACCCCAGAGACTAAGCAATTTACTAAGGTCTCAGTTACAACAAGGATCTTCTGGTCCTTACAGAAGGAAATCCTTTCCTTCTTTGCTACACCTGCCTATCTCTATTGTAATCTTTCTATGACTATCTTTTTAAATGATTATTTCTTTCTCCCCTCCCTTGTCTTTTCCCCACTTCCTTCTGTACCTATTAGCTCTTCTTTTTTGTATTTCCCTTTGTAAAAAAATGAGAGGTCTTACTGAATTTTGGATTTGAAAATGGGGTCAATGGTATAAATATGAGGATATCTGGGACTGTTCAATGAAATAGACTAAGAAGAACTAGCTTAATCTGTGGAAATTACCTAGCAGTCAGCTACATTTCCAATATAAGGATTTAATATATCTTCTGTATTATCCATGAATTTACTTTTCCCCTGTAAATCAACTCATCTTGCATTTACTCCATTTTTCCTGAGAGGGTGGGGTTGGGGGAGGAAGGTTTCCCCATATTTGTGACTTCTTGGAGGTGTTGCTGACTTGGAAAGATTAGAGAGAACTGCTAAGAATAAGTCACAGGATCTGACCTTTGAGCAGGCAGAATGATACACTGAGTGACAGGCCATTTTGCCTTGACCTCGATTAGACCATGTTGCCAGCTAAACTTCACAACTTGGCTTCTTCCCACCCTTCCAGTCTTCCATTCTCTTTTTCTCCTCACACCCTACATTCTAGCCACACTGGCCTATTTGCTGTTCCTCCAGGTACTGAGCACCATCCCCTTGCCTGGAATGCTCTCCCTCCTTTCCTCTGTCCCTGAGATCCCCCATTGAGTGCTTCTAGAGGCTCCAGATTGCCTCACTTGATTTCCTGTCAACTGCCATTAACAGCTGTTTTCAATCTGTCTCTCTTCTCCCTTTGCTCGCTGTTAAACTGAGCTTAGTCTCATGATTTCCTTCCCTATTCTCCATTCCCTGATACAGGCAAAAACAAAAAACAAAAAAACAACCAAAAAAAAAAAAAACCTTCAGAGGTTAGTTTCTTGGCTGATTCTCTACATTTAAAAAAATGCTAATAAAAAGGGGAACAAAGACTTCTCAAAAAGAACTGTCCTTGACCTCTCCTCTTCCACCCCTCCTCTATTTTTTCCACTAAGACAGCAGAGAAAGTTGCAGGAGCTACTAATGAGTCCTTTGGGAATATTTGGTGACTGAAGTAAGATTAATTTTCATTTCAGAGTAAAAGCAGATACAAGGCAGTCTTCAGCATTTTGAAATAGAAGCCAAAATGAGTTGGTTCTTTATAAAGCATCTCTTTAGGAACTTTGAGGACAGTGAGAAAGGAAGGAAATACCTACTATGTGCAAGGGCTTTTACAACTATTGTCTCATTTGATCGGACAACAATCTTATGAGATAAACTCCATTATGATCCCCATTTTATAGTTAACCAAACCAAGACAGGGGTTAAGTGACTTGGCCAGGATCATAAACTAATAAGTTTCTTAGGCTGAATTTGAATTCAGATCTCTCTGACTTCAAAACCAGTGTTCTGCATCATCTGGGTGTTTCCAGCTAGGTAATTTAAGACTCACATTTTACCAATGAGATTGGGGTGGGGGTCAATGACTTGCCCAAGCTCACATGAGTGGTCAGTGGAAGACCTGAGTCCTCTGCCTCTAATCCAGCAAACTATTTTTTACTATCACAAGTAATAAGAGGCAGTAATAATGATTGTAATAATCATCCTATTGATAATTTATTTTTGTAGGATTGAATTCCAAATATAAGCCAAAGATAATGTAAGCTTACAGACTACTTTGATACTTAAAAATCATTCTGATAAATCACCAATTTTTACACATAGATTAGGTTTAAGCATATCCATAGTCAGTCAAAAGTCAACAAGCATTTATTAAGGGCATAGTATCAAATATTGAGGGTACTTCCTGTCCTCAAGAAGCTTTCCACTGTAATGAAAGAGACAATATGTGCTTAACTAGCTGCATACAAGATATACTCAATGGAAATGGAGGGTAATTTTATAAGGACAACACTAAAATCAAGGGAGAAACCACCTGTATAAGGGGAGATTTAAACTGTCTTATTTGATTAGTTTTTTAACCCTAGTTCTATCCAAGTCAACAAGCATTTGTTAACTGACTATTATGTGCAAGGCACATAGCTAGGTGCTAAGGATATATATAATTCTATGAGTGCCAGACTTGCAGTCAGAAAAACCTGAGTTTAAATTTAGTTTTAGATACTTAACTGTGTGACAAGCAAGTCACTTAATTTGTCTACCTCGGTTTTCTCATTTGTTAAATGGGATAATAGCACCTACCTCTTGGGGTTGCTGTGAGGATAAAATGAGATAATATTTGTAAAGCACTTTGCAAGCCTTGAAATGGCATATAAATGCTAGCTTTTATTATTCTTGTTATTAATAATACAGTCCATATCTCCAAGAAGTTTATATTCCATTAGTGAAAAAATAATATAAAAACAGATAAGTATAATAGAAGCTATAATGTCATAAGGGCAAATGAGAGACTCAGACATAGGGATCTTACCTTGGAGTCTGTGAAATTATTTTTTAAAAAATACTTTAATAACCGTTTCAATATAATGTGTTTCATTTACAAACTATATATTTTATTTTATGCATTTAAAAATTATTCTGAGAAGAGGTTCCTCCAAAATGTTAGAAACTCCTGGTCTAAGGAATTTGATGAGGGAAAGACTTGTTAGTTCCCCTAGTAGAATGTAATCTTCCTGAGGGTAGAGACTGTTTCATTATTATCTTTGCATTTCCAATATCTGGCACAGTACTTGGCTCTAGTAGATAAATCTGGCCCAGGGTGGGTGCTTAATGAATGCTTATGGATCAGTTGGTTGCCACAGGTCATAATGGAGACCAAGTGAGATTATGAATGAATCTATACAAAATCCATTGCTGAAGGAACCCAAGAATACCAAAATATTCTGTATTGCTTCTTTCATCTCAAGCTAGCTCCCATGGACCAGGTAAATCAGGTATGGTTTTAAAATGACCCTCTCCCTTGTATTATTCTCCATTAGACATTCTGATACTTTACTATAAAACATGTAACTGCTCAGACACATACAGTCCATCCTCTACCCAATTGTCACATTTATCTTTCTAAAGCATAGATCTGATGATGTCATTCCACTTCCTTCTCTGATTAACTCCCTATACCCCCAGAATCAAATATAAAATCTGTTTGGGACTCTGGATTCCACCTCCCCTTCCAGTATTCTCATTCTCACCTAATTCACTCTCACATATTTTTTAACCCTCTACCTCCCAATATCAGATATTTTTACTGGCTGTCCCTCTTGCTTGAAATTCTTACTCTGTTTCTCTGGCTCCCAGATTTCTGATATCTGAGTATACGTAAGCTTATGAGTGCTGGACTTGTAGTCAGGAAAATCTGAGTTCAAATCTAGTTTTAAATGACTAACCTGTGGGATCCTGGACATGTCATTTAACCTGTCTGTCTCAGCTAAATCTCACCTTCTATAAAAAGTCTTTCCGAATCCCCCTTAATGCTAGTGCCTTCCTTTCATAGATTATTTCCAATTTATCCTGTCTCTTTTTGTTCATAGCTGGTTTGTATGTAGTCACTCCCATTAGACTGTAAGCTCCTTAAGAACAGGGACTGCCTTTTTCCTTCCTTTGTATCCTCAACACTTAGGACAGTGCCTGACATATAATAAATGCTTCCTTATTGATCATAACTTGACACTAAACATACACTTAATGTCTGTTAAGAGAAAAGTTTTCAAGCACTAAACATGTGCATGTATACAAAATAACATAAATAGTATCCATTTTTGTCCCCTTTTCTCTCTCTCACTTCACTATGTTGGACCATGAACAGATGCCCTTGTTTATTCCTAGTACTAGTCATGGGCAATGCTTGAGTTCTAGTTATCACTGATTCCTGAAATTATACTCTTCTGCCCTTTTGAATTCCTCTTTTAAAGTCCACTTCAACTGTTACTTCCTCCAGGAAACTTTCCCTGTTTCATCTAATTGTTAATGTCTTCTACCTTTCGACTTGACTGGCTAATATGCTGTCTTTTGCCCATTTCTAATGCACTCAATATTGAATATTATAATTTTCCATGTCATTTCCCTTCACTGGACTATAATATCCTGAGAGGGCTGCACTAGATTTCTCCAAGTTCTCTGTCAGATTTGAAATCTTATGGCAAGGGCCTCAAAGATCATAGCGATTTTAGAGCTGTTAGACCTCAGAAAATATCCAGTCCAACTCTCTCAGGATATTACAGTCTAGTGAAAATAATTTTTTTTTCCTGAAGCGCTAATAGAGAGCTCTGAACACAGGCAGTATTTTAAAATGTTTGGTGTGAGTCACTTAACCTCTGTCTGCCTCAGTTTCCTGAAATGTAGAAGGGGATCATGCTAGGACTTAACCCAACACAAAGTTATTGTGAGAGCAAATGAGATAATGTCTGCAATGTGCTTTACACAGTTCTTGACACATGGTAGGCACTTATTAAATGCTTCTTCCATTCCCCTTCCTTGGTATAATTTTTGTAATGGAAAGACAGCTTTATATAACTTACATAACTTATGATCCATAACTTACCAATGTTAATGGGCTGATCATGTGAGTTTTCTTCATTTTTTTTCTCTCTTGCCGGTTACTGAAAAAAATAATAGTTGGAATTACAAATGTACTATCAATATTTCATGTATTTCATGAGATAAAACCAATGAATCAACAATTAGTTATTATTAAGTATCACTTATGCATATTTCAGGTATTATGATTTGCCATAACAAAGGCATAAAATATTTTGGGGGGAAGGCAGACATGATTTCCTTTTGGTCATTGAGAGATAACTGGAGCACTAAGAGTTTCTGACATGCCCATTGATAGTCACAGAAAGAATATATTTCAGAGATAAGATTTGAACTGAAGTTGTCCTAACTCCAGGATCAGTTCTCTCTTTTTTTTTCTTCAGTTAACAAATATATCACCCCTCTGTCAGGAAGTGGGTAGCATTAATGGTCATCTAAAATCTAAAATCTTAAGGATTTTAATTTCATTAAAGAAAATTCTTAAGTCTTTCAAAGTTGATTTTCTTTACAATGTTGCTATTGCTTTATAAATTGTTCTAATTTTGCTCCATATCAGTTCAAATAAGTCTTCTCAGATTTCTCTGAAATTGTCTCATTTACCATTTCTTACAATGCAATAGTATTCTATTATATTCATATGCCATTTTTTCAGTCACTGATCAATTGATAGGTACCACTTTAGTTTCTAGTACTTTTCCATGACAAAAAGAATTGCTAACATATTTTTGTGTGTAAAGGATCCTTTCATTTTTATCTTTCTTTTTGGCAAACAGACCTAGTAATCCATTGCTAAGTCAAAAGGTTACTTATTGTTCATCCCTCATTTTCAAAGAGGACCAATGACAACATAGGGTGATGTCTTGACTTGCGTGTGAATTAGATGTGAGACAGAGTTGCCCAAAATCATAGGCCTCATTCTTTCTTTCAGAGTCATCAAAGTACATGGGTAAGACAAAATTCATGAAGACTGGTAATGGCTCAGGATGCAGTGGATGACCTTGACATCTTCAATGTCTGACCAAGCTCTGAGCATTCTACCACACCTACTTCAGCTGCCCTCATGGCTATTGGAACAAACTGTTCTCATTTGCCCATTCCACTGGGAGAAGTGGGAGATGTCTAGGTCAAAGGGTGGTTTGCATAATTTAGTGACTTTGGGACCTTGGTTCCAAATTGGTTTGCAGGATATACCAGCCTTCTACTTACTACATTACCTCTCTCACTATCTACATAAATAAACAATAGCTATGAAAAAACGGAAATTTTCCATACTTATTGTCTTTTCATGTTTAAATGAAAGATCTTTAGATAACTAACTGATATACAAAAGGGACAGATACAAAAATATATAGATGATTTTCCTCCTCAAGATACAGGATTTGGAAAATACAGGATTTAGTGAATTCCTAGTAATGAATCTTCTTCTGTTAATATGGATTGACAAATGTTTTGCAACTTACAGTCTTAGAGAATTGTCAGGAACATAGAGGACATTTGGGTTACTTGACCAGGGTCAAACAGAAAGGTCTCTTTGTACTTTATTACAGTGCCTCCAAAATTCCCATGAAAATGATTTTTAAAACTATACATAGGAAATTATCATGATCAACAGTTTACAGTCTGTGATTTTCAGTATGAGGGATCCCATAATAAATATACATAAAGTGCTCTATAGGTAGCCAGAGCTTTAACTCCACAGAATATGGATACTCAACTTTTTAACATTACCATTTTGCTACTGGCTTCCTAATTAATGACTATTATTTACCCAGCCTAGATCGAGCACAGCACTTACTGATTTTACTTTACTGATTAGGCTAATATCTGAATGGGAAGGTCCCACCCAACAATATTTATTATTGTTTCAGTAACTCAAAACCTGAGGTCATCTAGTTAGCACAGTGGATGGAGTGTCAGGCCTAAAGTCAGGAAAACTCATCTTCTTGATTTCAAATCTGGCTTAGGACATTTATTAGTTGTGTGATCCTGGGCAAGTTATTTAAACCTGTTTGCCTCAGTTTTCTCACTTGTCAAGTGAGCAGGGGGAAAAGAACTGACAAATTACTCCATTATTTTTGCCAAGAATATTCCAAAAGGGGTCATGAAAAGTCAGATATAACTAAAATGACAGAACAAGAAGAAACTCCAAAACTGATTGGTATCCCTCCTAATAAAAGAAAGCATTTTCTTGACATTTAGGGGAAAAAAAGATTGTATCATTAAAATGAATTTTAGACTTAAAATAACTGGAAAATATCTTATATTTTGAAAACTTTTTAAATCCACCACACCTTAAAGGAACCAGTCTGTATTTAAGGAGAGATTATAGTATGTACACAGATAAATAAACATAAAGGCAAGCTGAGGAAGGAGAAAGTATTAACAAATGAGCAATTCTGGGGAAGCTTCTATCAGAAGGTGGCTTCTAATCTGACCCAAGATAAATTAGCAATAATTGGCAGCATATGCTTTAGGTGCCAAATAAGTCTTATAGATAATAAGTACAATGTAGGCAAGAGTGGTCAGAATAGCTTTAAAGTAGGGAAGTTCTATGAAGTCAACTGTGAAAAACAAAATAAAACTCTTAGTTTTGAAAAATATGTTTCCCAGAAAATCATTCCTTTTAGCTAAAAGCTATTAAATTGACCAATAGTTTCTCTATTGATATTTGATAAATTAGAATTAATACATTTACTAAAGCAGAATAGCATTGGCCAAAAGCTTGCTGCTTCTATTCATTTTCAAATCAGGTTTCCCTAAATTTCTCTCAAGAGATTCCTGGAAAGAGCAGAGTTCTGTAGTCCAATTGAGTTTGAATTTTCCAGTGTAGCTAATCAAAGTTAAGCAAAGCTCCCCAAAAGACACTGTTGCTCCCAAAGAATATGATTCAACTTTCATATGGAAAACAAATCAAGGCGATGCTGGAGCTCCAGCAATAAAGACCAGTGTGGTAACTAGACAATACTGTATTTGGAATCAAACACTTGGATCCCTTCCCACTTCTGCTACTTACTACCCATGTTACCTCGGCCAAGACATTTAAAATCTATGTACCTTAGGTTTTTCATCTGTCAGAAATAAACAGAGTTGATTCCGGAAAGCAATTTGGAACTATGCCCAAAGGGCTATAAAACTGTGCATATCCTTCAGCCCAGAAATATCACTATTAGTTCTGTATCCCAAAGACATAAAAACTAAAAAAGGGACATATCTCGACAAAAATATTTACAGCAGCTCTTTTTGTGGTATCAAAAAATTGAAAATTGTGGGGATGCCCCGTCAAGGGGGGAATGGCTAAACAAGTTGGGTATATGACTGTGATATAATACTATTGTGCTCTAAGAAATGAGGAGCAGGATGGTTTCAGAAAAATGTGAGTAAACTTGTGTGAACTTGATAGAAAGTGATGAAAAGTGAAGTGAGCAGAACCAGGAGGAAAACTGTACATAGTAACAGCAATATTGTATGGTGGATCATCTGTGAATGACTTAACTATTCTCGGCAATCCAGTGATCTAAGACACTTTTGAAGGGCTTATGTTGAAAAATGATCTCTACCTCCTGAGAAAGAACCGATGGAGCCTGAATATAGATCAAAAAATACCCTTTTTAAAGGCTATTTTTGTCTGTTCTCATTCACAAAATGGCTAATGTGAAAGTATATTTTATATGACTGTACATATATTACCTATATTGAATTGCTTGCCTTCTTAAGGAGGAGAGAAGGAAGGAAGGGTGAGAATTTGGAACTTAATATATTTTTTTAAAATGAATGTTATATATTATATTGTTTAATATTGTTAAATATATGTTTAACATATATTGAACTATTTCCATCTAGGGAAAGTTGTGGGGGAAAGGGAGGGAAATTGGAAACCAAGATTTTACAAGGGCTATTTTTTTTCACTTTTTGTTCTAGTTTATATATTTGTTTATTATTATAGCTTTTTATTAACAAAACATATGCATGGGTAATTTTTCAACATTGACCCTTGAAAGGGCTAATGTTGAAGAATTGTCCATGCATTATGTTTTGAAAAATAAAAATTTTAATAAAGGAAAAAATGAATGTTAAAATTGTTTTTAACTGTGTTTAGAAAAATATTTAATATTTTTAAAAAATTTTAAATGATTTGGGCAAGATAATAATCTCTAAGGCCTTGTCCAGCTATAAAACAAAAGAACAATTTTTCCAATTAACCAAATTCCTGACATCTAGCCAACCACTTTTTAATATCGAACACTACTGTAGTCATAGCAAGGATAATACAACCCAACAATATCATATTGAAAGTTCTTCTCTTGGAGACTTTAGAGAATCTTAGAAGATAGTACCATTACATAATTTGAACCCAATGGCATACACTGTTCAATATGGTACCCCAAATCATTTCTTGGCACTGCTTGAGTTAACTACTCAGTCCTATCTAACAGTTTTGGGGAGATGAGTTCTTTTGAGGGCTTGATCTCAATAAAAATCCTGATCCCTTTCATATTACATCTGGTCGCCATCATTTTGCCTACACAGGCAGAATGCAGGTGCATAAAAATATCTTTTATTATTGAAGGTGAAGGAAGGTGAAGAAAGGAGAACTGGTCTGGATTACAGAGGATTTCAGAGCAAGACATCAGTTAAACTCAGTCTGACAATGTAGTTCCTTCTTACAGATAAAAACCATCATTCACAGAGCTATTCATTCTACTTTACTCAGATTTCAAAAAAAAATCAAATAATTTGACAAAAGCATGAGTCACCTTCACCAGGTCCTGCCTAGTTTTATTGCTTTTAAAAATTTACTCTCTGTTCCCAGATTTTTTTCCTGGTCTTTAAATTATATTAATCATTTTTTGCTGAGGCCCAAGTAAGTGGAACCCACCTAGTCTTGATTCAACTCTGCCGACCTTGAATATAACCTTTCCTGCCTTCAATTTCTTGTTTCCAGGACCTGTCAGTTAAAAAAAGATTTTGGTCCAATATGGGTTCCAAACTGTTCCCACTTTCTCCACATCAAATGCACTAGCTTTGCAAATCCCTTGTTCGTCATTGTTAGGGTTTTCTCTAATTCCTGACCTCAAGAATCATCTTATCTTTGTCCATCTCTGACTTTATCCTTTTGCTGGTGATAGGGATGCTGCACTCACCTTGCCCCCATCCTATTGCCTTGCCCAGAACTGGCACTAATAGGCATAGGTTGTGTTTTGGCTGAATTCCCCCTTGAACTTTCTGCTCAATCTCCATTCTACCCCACCCCACTCTGGCTAACCCAGAGCCTCTTGTTCTCTGTGCATTTTTGTTGATGTTGTTCCTGTCTGAAATGTTCTTGATTTGCTGAAACCTTTCAGAACCTACCTCAGATAAATGTGGTCATTCATTTGGTTCCTGAGATGCTTTATCCAGCTCTTTCTTTTGCCCTTATATTATTCTCTAATCATACGTTAACCCCAAACTGTTGACAGTCTCCTTCCCTCTACCATTCCCATCCCCAACTAGATATTCAAGTCTTTGAATACCAGGTTTAGTGCATTTTCTTCTTTGTATCTCAACTGCCCCGCATATAGCCTTGAATATAGAATATAGAAGGCACACAAGGAAAACTAATTGAACTGAATACATTCTGATTCACCATGGTATGGTACTCTGCACTTATACTATGGACTTCCCCTAGACAGCTTCACCTAATTTCTACCAGTTTGATTCTTTTCATTCTTTTCTTTTCCAAATTTCAGGCTTGTTTTTTTTTTTTTTTTTTTAAGGGAGTGCCCTTCTATTTAATAAAAGAGCCAGATTATAAGAATACCTCAAAGGACCAAGTGAGATATCAATTAATACAGTGCATTAACACATAATAGAGATAAAAGGACGAAAATTTAGCGAAATTATAATGAGGCATCTAGGTAGTACAGTAGATCAAGCACAGAACTTGGAGTCAGAAAGATCTGAGTTAGAATATGTCATATACTTATCAGCTGTGTGATCCTGATCAAGTCACTTAGCCCTGACTACCTGAGTTTCCTTATGTCTAAAATGAGTTGGAGAAGGAGATGGCAAACCACTCAAGTAGCTTTGCCAAGAAAACTCCGAATAAGGTCCCAAAGAGACCTAAGTGAGTGAAATACAAGAAAATTATAATCTCTCTCTCTCTCTCTCTCTCTCTCTCTCTCTCTCTCTCTCTCTCTCTCAAAAACTGGGGTCATGTGATTTGCCCAGAGACACAGAGCTAGGAAATGTTTAGTATCTGAGGTCACATTTGAACTCAGGCTCTCCTGACTTTAGGGCTGGTACTCTATCCACCGTGCCATTTAGTTGCCCCTGTAATATCTTTTTGTAATCAATGCTATTACTACCAAACTGTCTGATGATCTTTCCATTATTGGCCTGTAGATAATCTACTACATGATTTGTCCATGGTGAACTTTAAATGGCAGACAGACTTACCTTCCTCAGCTACCTAATATAGGCTCCCACACTCCTTCTTCCCCTGCCAAAGCAGTGTGTGCTCAGAAACTGTCCACTGATTTGAATACTAATTTATATATGTAACATAATTAGAAAGGCAAAGCTGCTACAAACATATCATTTCAAAGCCAATAAGAATTTTTTTTAAATTCCAGTTACTTTGGATATTTTTCTTCTGTTTAGGTCAAGATTTGACAACTCCTTCAGCTTTATGTTTATATTTATTTTATTTATTTCAATATTTATTTTAACTAAGATTTTAAAATAAGCAGTCACACAGGTGAATAGCAGTTGAAATACTGTCCTTGGCTGGCAGCCACTGCTTTTTCCATGCCTTCTGGAACAATACACTATTAATTATAATTTCCACACATCTGCCTCAATCGGTTCACTCATGTCCAGCAGACTTTATCATACATAAATATTAACTCTTTCTTTAGTGGATTAATGACCCCATCTCTATGGTGATACATTTCCCTGGTGTAGAAAGCAGCATCTCTGGACCTTCTTATCTCGGATGTCACAGGGTTATAGAGTTCCACCTAGAAAGGACTTCACAGACTATCTGACCCACCCAATTTTCCCAGTGAGAAAATGGAGGCCCTGGTAGGTGATTTGTTCAAGGTCACACGGGTCTTCCATAAATCCCCCTAAAGGATTTTTCCAAGAGATTGGAAATTTCCATTTAGTTTTCTTTTTTTTTAAGTATAAATTGGAGTTTTTTGAAAAGTACATATTAAATTTAATATAGTAGAGCCCATACTGCCTTGCTTGTCCCTGTCCCTTCTGAACTTTTTCCTATGTACTTTTGTGTTTTCTTATTTCTGTTTCCTTGTTTTTTATCTACTTCTTTTAATCCTCCCAATTTAGTTAGTTACAACAATTTAGTTAATTTAGTTAAAACAAATACCCCAATCATCTCATAATTTAAAGGTCATAAAGACAAAGATTAGAAGTCATCAAATCTAATACCCTCATTTTACCAATGAGAAAACTGAGGCAAACAGAGATTTAAGTGACATACTCATGGCCACATAGACAGTAAGTGACTAAGGTAGAATTCAAACCAAGGTTTTCCATACTCCAAATCAAGCCCCTATGCATCACACTAAGCCATCTCTCCTTAAGGATGAGGATTTTCCCAAAAATAGACAGGTTGCTGCCCTTAGCTACAGTTCTATTATTAAGATTTTTATGTTAAAAAATAATCCATTCATTTGATGAAACAAAGGGAAAGTGGACTCTAAGGGCTGGAGGTTCATTTTAAATGCTAAATTTTCAGTATAAGATTGTGTCCCTGTTGTCTAAAGATAAAATGTATCATAACACTATAACCTATGTTATAATGTTACCATTGGTGACTGAGCTTCAATGAGTGAGCCAAATATCTTTTTAAATCTAGCCCAAACTCCTGACTTTACAAATGAGGAAACTGAGGTCCTGAGAGGTAACTTGTTCAAGGTCACATAGATCTTTCATAAATCTTCCTTAGAGGATTTTCCCAGTATATTGGAAACTTCCATCTCATTGTTGGTAACTGTCTTGACATTGGAACACAGGTGACTTCCCAATCTACATATGGGATTCAGGAAATTGCAAAACATTTTAGCCATGAAATAAAAATCAGCACAATAACCTGTTAAGGAAATAGCAGAAAATAATGTGTACTCTGAACTTTTTTAAAAGGAGAATAACTAAATTTACATGTGTTTTCAAAGATAAATCATAGCTGGAACAAGTTTAATAAGATTTGGTCTTCTGAAAAAGTCCTTTGTATCTTTATATATATATATATGCATGTGTATGTATATATATACATAAATATATATGTGTGTGGGTATGTGTATGGGTGGATGTGTGGATACATATGTGTATATACACACACATATATATGTATATTTCATGTTCCACTCTTGCTTTCAATAATTTAATAATAATTATAAAAATAATTAATGCACAGCAGCTAAGTGGCACGATGGATAGAGTGCTGGACGTGGAGTCAGGAACAGCTGAGTTCAAATCTAAACTCAGACTCTAGCTGTGTGACCCTGGGCAAGTCATTTAACCCTATATTCCTCAGTTCCCTCTTCTGTCAATGAGCTGGAAAAGGTAATAGAAAAACACTCCAGTATCTGTGCCACAAAAAACCCCCCACTCAAATGAGGTCCCAAAGAGTTGGACATGATTGAAACAAGTTAACAATGACAACAACAAATATAAAATGAGCAGGTGATTTTTGACAGTTTGAGTTCATCGGACTAAATAAGGGATCAAAATTGCATTCCAGAGTCCTTACCAGAAGAAGTCTATTCAGGCTTCTTCTCAATTCTTACCTTTTTCAAAAAAGATATTACCAAAGATCATACTAAAGGATGAGTTCAGATTTTTCTCTCTATTACTTCTTTCTCTCTCATCCCTATTCTCAAATATTAGGAATAAGAGGAGGAGGAGAAAGAAGAAGAGCAAGGGGAATAAGAAGAAAGGAAAGAGGAGAAGAAAAAGAAGAAAAGGGGGAAGGAGGAGGAGGAGAAGGAGGAGAAACAGGGAAGGGGAAGAGGAATTCAGGGGTCACCCAAGGTGTAAGGCACATTTAAACACTTTAAGAACTAGTTTCGCAGTAAGTTGATTCAGGCAAGTACCAATGGTCTTGTGATGGAGAGAGCCATCTGCACCCAGAGAAAGGACAAATTGCAAAACCTGAATATGGATCACAACATGGCAGTTTCACTTTTTTGTTGTTGTTTGCTGGCTTTTTGTTTTCTTTCTAATTTTTTCCCTTTTTGATCTGATTTTTCTTGTGCAGCATGATAATTATGGAAATATGTATAGAAGAATTGCACATGTTTAACGTATTTTGGATTACTTGCCATCTAAGGGAAGGGGTGGAGGGGAGGGAGAAAAAAATTTGGAACACAAGGGTTTGTAAGGGTGAATGTTAAAAACTATCTAGGCATATATTTTGAAAATTAAAAAGCTTTTTTAAAAAAAAAAGAACTAGTTTCTCTTATGGTTGAGCTTAATGTCTCCAGACCCACAAAAAATGTTCATTGAAGGGACCAAATGCATCCACTGCTATAGTATGTGGGGAGCATCCTTTTTTTATACTGCTAGACTCTCTTGCCCTACTCTATCTGTCCATCTCCTGCTCACCCTTAAAGAAGGGAGTTACATGACAAAACAGGTAGAGGAAATAGAATCCAATGCAACAAAACAATTTGGCATAATATCAATGCCTAAGACTGGAGAAATGCATCATCATTTAATTTTTAAAAAGTACTGATACAGAAATTGGAATTTCATGTCCATATTATATACTCTTTTTTGAACCTGTGATGTCACTGCTATAGGTCAGTGTCAGACATTAGGCCTACAGGTCACATGTGACCCAGCACACTTGAGAGGGTGGCCCAAACCAAAATGCTATTTGATTTTAATGTGCTAATATCTTAATATACATATATACACATATGTCTATATATATAAGTATATACACATGTGCAGATATATCTGTGTGTATTTTATATACAGTATATAGTATGGATATCTATTATCCACACACGTGTATCGTGTATTATGTATAGTGGCCATCATTTCTATTTGAAATTTGATACCAAGGTATAGGAAATTCTCCTAACAAATATAGATGAGCATTTGCTTTGCAATTTATAGTCTTAGAGAACTGGCTGGAAACTGGCAGCCAACTCTAGAGGTTAAATGACCTCCTCACTGTCACACAGCTAGCTAGCATGTGTCAGAGGCAAGGCTAAAAATCAGGTCATCCTAATTCCAAAGCAGACCCTCTAATGGTCATTATTGCCTTTCATCAGGTACCACACTCTGCAGTAAATCTTTCTGGATTGAGTATCTAAATATTTTTAAAATTATTCAAAACAGAGAAAAAAGTAATATTTGTTTAAACTATGAGAAGGAAAACAAAGAGAAGATATTTCTGTAGGTTAAACTGATGGGCTTGATTACATAGAAAAGAGTTTGCAAAAAAAAATCTCAAAAGTAAATTTTTATTGAGAAAAATTTTCAATAAGTATCAAAGTCTGATTTGAATATATATATAAGGAACTGATTTATATCTGTAAGAATAAACACATTTCCCACTGGAGAAATAATTAAAGTGCATAAAAGGCCATATTTGAGAGAGAAATACAAATTATTAATAGCTACCTGAAAAGATACCTAGATTTCTGACTAGAGAAATGCAAATCAAGAATATCTTAACGGATCTTATACTTACTAATTCCTCAAAAATAGTAAAAAATTATAAAATTCAATATATTAGGAGCTGTGAGGAAATAAGCACTCTATTGTAGCATCTGGTACTATATAGTAATTACTTAACAAATATTTATTGATATAGTGGAATTACATTGTTGGTGGCATTGTAAACTTCTGTGACTTTTTGGAAGATCAACATGACAATATACAATAAAAGTCACAGCACCATCAATTCCATTGGCATGACTTTTCAAGTGTCTAGTACAATATCTGGCATGCAGTAGGTAAACAATAAATGCTTACTAATTACATGGTTTAGCCTAAAGGTCATGAAAAAGCCACTTTTTGTAATAGGAAAAACAGAAACAATTCATGGATTCAATAATTAAAGAATAGCTAAATAAATTATGGTACATTAATTTAATGGAAATTATAAAATTCTATGCCATATTACATAAGCAAATATGGAACGACTTATATGAAGTGATTCAAAGAAAGACAAGCAGAACCAGAATAGCATACGTATTGGCTATAATTATGTATTTTAGATATGAAAAGAAAAAAATCAAAGGTAACAGAACTAAGGGAATAAAGAGCAAACAAAAAATTTTAAATTATTTTGGTTGGTTCCATTTTGTGGAAATGTACAGCACAATAAAGCTAAGTTTTTATGTCTTTTCTTAAGATGCTAATTTGAATGTTTATATTTTGTCATTGTTATGACAGGCTTCATTCTGTCTACTGCAGAATTCTGTTAAAACAACTCTGTCCACCTCTCCATATAATCACTTTTTACATGAATGACAGCTTCCACTTCTTGTTTTTCCTTGCTCTTGCATATCAATTTCTACAGTTAATGGCCATCTATGGGAATTGCAGGTTACCAAGGCATTCAAATTTGAAGTCAGGTAAGATACTCAGTTCTTTGAGTTGGGGGAACAAGTCTTTTTATCCTCCTGTATTCTCCAAAACCAAAGACCACCCCTGAAAATGATTGGTGGGGTTGATTAACCCCTTTCCCCATCACTCAAGAGATAAGCCTTGTGATCTTATACCTCTTACTATTCATCCATCTAGTATCGCTTCAGCTACAAACACCAAATCCTTACCCTAATAACGAAGGATGGCCGAAGAAATCTTAGAATCGTGACATTCATGATTTGGTACCCAGTAATCTAGTAGAATATCAGGGCTACAATTCTAAGAGGAAATGGAAGCCAGCCTTCAAGAGCATGATCTCGAGTTGATAGTGGCCTTCCACTAATGCTATCTCATCAAGGCACAATCTCTCTACTTCCAGAAAGGCGTTCCAATGGAACAAACTGCATTCAGCCCCAAAACAGTGCTTATGCAGTGGACAACAGCGCAAAGCAAATTTGCTGTGATGAGGAAGAGTAGATCCAGGTTTGGGTGTGATGAGAACACAGCCATCCTAAAAGAAGGCCATCCCAGAAGAGGGAGTTTCATCATTAACACTTGACAAGTAGAGTTTTTTAGTCTGAGGTCTTTGAACTTATTTAAAAAAATATTTTGATGGCTATATTTTGTAACCCTACATAGTTTATTTTATGCAGAATAAAGTCATTTTTTTCTGGGGTGTCCGGAGGCTTCATTAGACTGTCATGGGGGTTCATAAGAATAATAAAGATTTAGGACTTGTGTTTTATAGTTGTGATTTATATTTAGCCTTCTATCTATACTTCCTTCATTGAGAGAAGCTTAAACTCTGTAAGACAAAGAGTTTCTCTCTGTTCTGCATCCTTAATATATGGCACCAAAATTCATGATCAGAACCACGGTAGGAACTCAAAATGTTCAACCAATTCAATCCACAAATTCTGTGTCACTGAAAATGTTCCATAGTTACTGACTCGTGATTAGTCCCTCTGTTACACCATCTGTTATTTTTCTTTACCTCCAAATTAACACTGTTTATTTTAACAATGAATATGATATGAGAATCTTGAGGAATTCCTGGTACAAGAACTTCCTTCACCAATGAAAACTACATATAGCCCGTGATTTTGTAGCTAAGAACTAGGGAATAATCTTAAGTACAATTAGTTTGTGACTTTCAAGGTCAGAAAGCTTGTGAGAGGTAATTTTTTTTTTTTTTCCTGACTTCCACCTTAGCACTTTCTGTACTGGGCCACTGCTGCCTCTCACTTTATATATATTTTAGGGGATGATATTTCTAATTTCAATGATGTACATAACTTCTACTAATGCAGGTAAGCATCAACTCTAAAATATACTTTTAGAACAAAAATTCTTAACCTTGGCCAACAGACCCCCTAAATAGGTTTTAGGAAGTCGATGAATTTTAGGGGGAATGTTCCTAACCTTTAACGGTAAGTTAGCTTTTCCTTCATTATTTAAAAACAGTCTTCTGTGAAAGGGGTCCATGACATAGAAAATGTTAAGAACTTCTGCCTTAGAGAGTTATCTGCCTAAGATTGTTTGCGTAAGATCACAGAGCCAGTATGGGTCCAAACTTAAAACATGTCTTCCTGAATCAGAAACTGAATCAACTTCCTAGCTCTTTATCTGTTTTGCCACACTATCTTTGATCTTTAAGAGTTTCTCCAATTAAAACTGTACACTGTAAAAATAAAATAATAAGAGCTAGAATTTATATAGTACTTACTATGTGTCAGACACATATTATCATTTGATCCTCACAACCCTGTGAAATAGGTAGTTTTATTATCTCCATTTGACAGTTATGGAGACTGAGGCAAACAAAAGTTAACTTGTTCAAAGATACACAGCTTGCAAATGTCAGAAGCCAAATCTGAGGGCCCAACACTTTACCACCTAGCTGTCCAAGCCATCTGTTTGGCTTTTTCCTTAATACTGTCCAGGAAAATTCCACTGAAATCCTACTTTAATGATCATCTCTGGGAGAGAAAGTCACTCTGGTTTTTCAAATGCTATGTCAAGGGAGTACATAGTCTGGCAGATTCTACAAAATATAAAGAAGGCCCCAAATCACTAATGTATTGTCTGGCTACCTGAAGATAAGTTCAAATAAATTTCAAATTTGTGTCTGGATTACCTGAAGAATGAAGAATTATTTGACCAAACAACCATTAAATTGTAAGTGATGTTGATCTCTGTCGGGTAGAAGGAATATTCAAATACACAAAATCCCAGACTCTAGAAATACTAAAATAAATATCCAGGAGAATGAAATTTTCTGTGGATTTTTTTTGTCACAGATATAGAAGAGGAAAAAAAAATGCATGTTTCCATGAGAATGAGGCAGTGGGATGTAATGGTAGAAGCAGTGGAGTTTTAGAAACTTGTCTCACCAATTCCAGAGGAGAGGATCTGTGTAACCTTTGGAAAATTCATTTAATTTTTCCAAGCCTCACTTTTTTCATATGTAATAGAGGAGAGTTAGTGTAGGCAATTTCTAGTCTCTTCCAGCTCTAAAATCCTATGACCCTAAAAATGATAGTAAAGTTATCAGCCAGAATTCACACCAGAGGGGCACATTTTCAGTTGACTAATCAGTCCTAGACAGCTTGAAGGAGTAACCAGTGAAACTGATGTTTCCCTGGGTTGATCATTTGGCAAAGTAGTTCAATTAGTTCTGAGTGGCCTGTCATGAACTCGGACAATATAACCAACAGCTTCATCAACTACCTGAGTCTAAATGAAAAGAGGATTCCTTCTACCTACTAGGAAAAAGACAGGCCAGTCACTTGAGAAACCTTTCAAGGCCTCTGGCTTTACTTACAAACCATCCCCAGAGCACCAAAACTACTTGCTCCCATCTGGACCAAAACGATACTCTGCCCAAAGCTCCAGTCCATGGTGCCCCATGTACCAGCTAAATAAAACTCTGGGGTTTTCACCCTCTCACTTCAAGCACGACTGAATCGGAACCAAACAGTAGCTACTCAGGGAGAAAAAGTGCTGCAGAAAGGCCCCTTTCCAAAGGGGGAAAGTACCATGGGGGAGGGAATATGACCATTTGCAGGATTGACCTTCTTTCCTCTTCTTTTTTAAAAAACAACATACCCAAAACTTCCCCAAAAGACCAAAAAACCCACAAGAACAAAAAGAACTACAAGCCTTAGACATGGGTTCTTTGAAGGTGCATACGTATTACTACACAACTCTCTGGTTTCACAAATGTAATCTATGCACAAATATTTGTCTGAAGCTTTCCTGGCAGGAATAGGGACAAGAAAGGCAGCCTTTTCTTCTCCAGTCCTCCTCCGGAAGGAGACTGGCAGATGCTGCTGCTTGGATGCTGGGAGCTTCCCAAACCAAAGCAAACAACAACAAAAAACTTTTGCTCCAAGGTCAAAATCTCCAGACAAACCTCCCCAAAGGCTCTACCGGGCGACACTTTATTTTAGACATTCCCAATGAAAGGACAGCAAGAGAACCTTGGGTTTTTCTTTCCCCTCCCGCCCTCCCGGGCCAAATCAGACACTATACACCGATAATTAAATGGAATGACGGGTATACGGACCTTGTGGTGGCTAGTTCAAAGTCACCCTCCGCTCCCGAGGAGCTGCCGGCGGTCCCGTTCCTTCCGTTCTCCCGGTCCATCTCAGCCTGCCTGGGGAAAAAAGCACGGGATTGAAGAGCACATGCACTTGTCTCCTTCCCCCCTCACCCCCCCCCCGGACGTGTTCCCTCCCCATCCCCCACCCCCATCATCCTCTCCCCATCCGATCCTCCTCCCTGACCTCCCTGGTGAGGCTCCGGCATGGGGGGCACATGCTGCTCGGGCAGTGTCCCCTCCCACCCCCCACCCCGGGGCAGGTCGTTTTCCCTCGCCCTCCCTGGGATGTCTGTAATGCCCAGGCAGAGTCCGGAGGCCCGGAATCTCCGGGCCGGGGCTGCCCGCGTGCGGCCGGGCCCCCAGCTCACCTCTAAGTTGTCCGTCCCGCTCTGAGAACACCCAGCTCCCTCGGACGCGGCCGAGGCCCAGGGCACTGGACTTTGCTCGCCGCGGCCTCGCCGCCTCCTCCTCCCAGCCCCACGCAGGCTGACCTCTCGGGGCGCTGCAGGTCAACGCCTCCCCGGGGCCGGCCGGGGCTGGGGGGCTGCCTGGGCCCGCAGGAGGAGGACGGACAAGCCCGGCGCGCGGAGGTGCTGGGGTGAGGGGCGCCCGCAGCCCGCAGCCCGCAGTCCCCACTCTGCTCCCCGGGACCCCCACCCTCCCACTCCAGGCCTCTTGGGCCGTGGGGAGTGGTGTCGCCTCCTTCCCGCGGCTCGGCTGGACCCGGCCCGGCCAACTCCTGATGGGGCGGGGGCAGCCGCGGATGCTGCGCTGGTGATACCCGAGCCAAGCCCTGCCAAGCCCAGGAGCTGGGAGGTTTCCCCTGGCGATTCCAAGCTTTCTGAGCCACTCTAAGTACCCGGCAGCAGTTTACTTTATCAATTATATCATTTACACACACACACACACACACACACACACACACACACACACACACCGCTGTTGCAGGGGCACTGTTTCTTTCCCTTTTATGCCCACATTGGCCACTTTTTCCAGCTGCCAACCAAAGACCACAATCCAGTGGGGACCACTATCTCAGCTCTCAACTCCCAGCTCTCCTCAGCCCTGCTTTGCACTGAAGTGACTCTGGCCAAGTGCATATGTATCCTCTCAGTATTCCAGATTACCAACGGGGTGATCTATGCAAATCACGCATCTTCAAAACCAAAAGGGTTTTCCCTGTGTTTAGTCTTTCTCTTGCCAAAAAATTATGCTTCTTTCCTTTAGTCTCAGAACTAGACAGCTTTCTTGAGGTCATCTTATCTGAAACTTTTGTTTGGAAACAGTTGTAATACCTTTTGCTTTTGTACTAGTAATTTCTTTACATACACTTTCCTGCCGCTGGTTTTCCTTACCTCCCTCTGCATTCCATACGAGGTGGTGAACTAGTTTGCATGCTGGAGGAGGAGCTGGAAGTTCTGAGTTGGAATCCTGTCTCAGACACTTACTCATTCACTATGTAATTAGAGCAAAGTTATTTAACTTCTCGCCCTCCGTTTCCTGATCTGTTTTTTTTTTTTTTTTTTTTTTTTTAAAGAAAGTAATAATAGCATCTGTCTTACAAAGTTTTTGCCTGGATCAAATGAAATAAATCACTTTGCAAACCTTAAAATTCCCATAAATGATGGCTAATATTGTTCTTATTTTCATCATCTTCCCACATTCTCCTGAATTCTCATGCTCTTTTTTTTTAATGAGTTCAAAACTCAGTATTCCATGACATCCATATACTCTAGTTTGTTTAACATTCTCTATTGATCTCATCCAGTGCCACTTGTATTTTGGCTTTGCTTTTAATTTTTAATGTTGAGGTGGCCTTATCAAGTAGGAGGATCTTGGGATTCTGAATGAAAGCTCAAGTAATTGCTGTTCTTTGTTTGTGGCCTTTGGGCTGCTGGGTCCCTCTTTCTCAAACTAGAGTATCAAATGTCTGTAACAACTACTGAAAACAAAACAAAACAGGTAGTCACTAGAGTGGATAGAGATAAGTGCTAGACTTTGAATGAGAAAGACCTGAAATCAAATCCAGTGTTAGACCCTTCTTAAATTATGTCTAACCTTAAAGTATGTATAAAATGGGAGCAGCTAGATGTCTAAGCAGATAGAATGGAGGCTTGGAGTTAGGAAGATTAGTGCTCCTGAATTCAAATCTGGCCTCAAACATTAGTTTTTCAACTCTGTTTGCCTCAATTTCCTCATCTGTAAAATGAATTAGAGAAGAAAATGGATAATTACTCACAGTATGTTTGTCAAGAAAACCCCAAATGGGGTCAGGAAGAGTCAGACACTGAAATAATTGAATAACCATCAAAAAATGAA
This sequence comes from Sarcophilus harrisii, assembly GCF_902635505.1. NCBI lineage: Eukaryota > Metazoa > Chordata > Mammalia > Dasyuromorphia > Dasyuridae > Sarcophilus > Sarcophilus harrisii. The sequence continues at coordinate 239,429,177 of NC_045430.1, forward strand.
AATAGTAACATCTAGCTTGTATAATACCAACTATTGGTAATGTTTGTAAATGTTTGTTTGCAATGTTTGCAATTGCAAATGTTTGTAAAACTTAAGCTATTATTTTTTCCAACATATTTTTTCACCATTTTCATCTATGACCAGCTTGGCATCAAAGCCATCAAGTATTAAAATAAATGTTGATTTGATTTGGTGAGTCTTATGATTCCCACAGAATTTCCCTATCTTCCCATTCTCTGCAACAGGTGATGATAGTAAACTACACCTATTTTAATAGCACTCTTTTTGCAAAAGCTTATCAACTCTTTAAGTGAGATGGCTGAATACCTCCTGAAATGATTTTTCTTGTTGTCTTTGGATTCATGATAAAAATCAACTCCCCCAACTTCATTTGCCCTCCTTAAGAGAAATCTGTGAGCCATTTGTCCATATAGTTGGAAAATCCTTTTTTATCATCTAGTTTCATTTATAATGAGAATATCAAGATTGGTAGAATTTGGTTCCTGAGTATTATGTTTATTTATTGTGTACTACACAAGATTCCAAAACCAAATTCCCAGAAGCTAGATTAATGTTTATATATGATCTAACATGAGGACTTTATCTTTTACCATTTCTACCTCAAGACTGAAGCCCATATTCTATTGTTCTTTGCCTGAAGTATTTTTTATGAGGGGAGTCATTAATATTTCATGACCCTCACATTGGCTTCTTGTGCCCTCTCTACATCAGTTCGGAATCTCCTGAATACAGTTTGACATGCAAATAAAATGAATTGTGGAATCTGAAGAAATAGTTAACAAGCAACTTAATAAAATCTTCTCCATATCTACAAAGGAAATAGAAAGAGAAAGGTGAGAACTGGAGGGATGGAGATGGAGAAAAAGTCTGAAGTTTAAAGTGCCAAGTAATACTAAGTACTGTGCCCGCGCGCGCGTGTGTGTGTGTGTGTGTGTGTGTATGAGAGAGAGAGAGAGAGAGAGAGAGAGAGAAAACATAAGGTATTTAAATAGTTTTTGCATTTGTTGGTTTGGGGGATGGGGACCCAAGCAAAACATGTACCTTTGCTGGAAAAAAAATCATATACCACCATAATAGATTATAAATTCCTCTGCCAAACCATAAGACAATGAAGATCAGAAACTACTTCTAATTATTTTTCTTAATTGTCCACAGTGCCGTGGACATAGGTGTCAATTAATATTTTTGAAAGAATTGAGTAAGCTTTATTGTTCTGTGGCAAATTATTTTAAGCTTGTGTGTGTGTGTGTGTGTGTGTGTGTGTGTGTGTGTGTGTGTCTAGTGAAACCAATGGGCACCTTTTCAGAATTTCAGAACTCAAATATTCCTGAATTGAGGCTCAGCAATAATATTTGCAAGGCACTTTATAAATCTTAAAGCATTCTATAAATGCTAGCTATTGTTTTTATCATTGTCGTTGTTGTTAATCTGATCTCCTCCAATGCTTCACAGTGGCATGGGTGAGATCCAGCTTTGGAAGGCCAAACCAGCAGATTCCATCATGATGGAAAGGCTTTGGATACATTCCCAGCAACACTCTCTGCTTTCTGAGAATCAATCTAGCTAAGTATCTAGAGACTCAGCACCAGTAGGCTGAACATTCAGACATTCAGTGATGAACTATTTAGCCATAGACAGCACTTCTTAAACTGAGATTCATGGATAGGTTTCAGAAAGTTCATGAACTTGAATGGACAAAAAAAGCCAAACAAATTATATATTTATTTTCCTTAACCTCAAACTGAAATTTGATATTTCCTTCAATTACTATTTTTAAAGCATCATTTTGAAAAGCAGGCCATCCAGGTGGTGCAGTAAATAGAGTGGCTGGCCTAGAGTCAGGACGATTCAATCTTTCTGGGTTCAAATCTGGCCTCAAACATTTACTAGTTGTATGATCCGATCTTTGATAAGTTTTGTAACCCTGTCTGCCTCAGTTTCTTCCTCTGTAAAATATTGCAATGGTTTGCCATTTTCTTCTCTCACTTATTTTACAGAGGAGGAAACCCCAAATGGAGTCACAAAGAGTCAGACATGAATGAAAAGCAACAACAAATGATTCTGCTAAAAGATAGAAAGACAGTCTAGTGGATTTCCTGAGTTCCTTTTGGCTTCTATGATTTGAATATCTTCCTGGTTTTTTTTTTTTTTTTCTTTTTTGCTTTGGTTGTGTTTGTATCCACCTGATGCCATTCTTTTATTTTCCTAGTTTGTAATTGGTTTCCAAATGAACCACCATGAATTTTCGTCCTCATAAATACACACTTCCATCATACAAGATCCCTGTTCTTTTCAAACTTTCTACTGCCTAATCCTCTTGACTTATCTTGAAATTTCACACATATAGCCTTGGTTTATATAATTTAATTTCCCTTAGACTCACAAATTCCTACCCAAGTCAAAAGGTCACAAATTTAGAGCAAAAGATAATTTCTAATAGAAGTCACCTAACATTTTACATATGAAGAAAATGAGGCCCAAGGAGATTTAATAACTTGTCCAGGGGCACAGAGATAGCATAGAACAGATTTAGGATTCAGAGTCAGGTCCATTGCTTCCAATTATCTTTCCATTCAGTATACCACACCGGCCTTGCAATTTTTTTCCCTCAATTTTTTTCTCCCTACTTTATTTCTAACATAACTGTTTGGTAACTTTCTTTTTACAAATTATTTCTTGAATCTATAGTATTTCCTCATTTGTATAAAATGCATGAGATAAAAAGGATTCTTTTAAATATATAATGCCTCTCACTCCCACAAGCATTTGATATATTTGATGATGGTGGTGATAATGATTGGTCCCTTGTGTTCTATTTTTTTTAGACCTTTCTAAGCCATGGTGGACTTGTAACAATTTTGCATTTCACTAGAAACATTGAATCGAGATATTGCTAGTAAACATAGATAATATTATTTATTCCATCATGCAGAAATTACACACAAAAGTAGCCTTGGGAAGTCCAAGGTCAAATTGCCTTGTGGAACTATTGATTTGGATAGGTATGACATGGAGAGGGGAGATACTATCCAAATGTGGAAGGTTATTTATGTTGACATAGTCTTGAGGTTATAATAAACTATAACTTTTCAAAATGCCACTCTTTGTTTAGCCACACATCCAAGTATTTATAAACACCATCTAAAAATGTCTCAATAGAGCAATTTGGAACTATGCTTAAAAAGTTATCAAACTGTGCATACCCTTTGATCCAGCAGTGTTACTACTGGGCTTATATCCCAAAGAAATCTTAAAGAACGGAAAGGGACCTGTATATGGAAGAATATTTGTGGCAGCCCTCTTTGTAGTGCCCAGAAACTGGAAACTGAGTGGATGCACATCAATTGAGAAGGGCTGAATAAACTGTGGTATATGAATGTTATGGAATATTATTGTTCTGTAAGAAATGACCAGTAGGATAATTTCAGAAAGGCCTGGAGTGACATACATGAACTGATGCTGAGTGAAATGAGCAGGACCAGGAGATCATTATATACTTCAACAACAATACTATATGATGATCAATTCTGATGGACGTGGCCCTCTTCAACAATAAGATGAGCCAAATCATTTCCATTAGAGCACTAATGAATTGAACCAGCTTTATCCAATGGAAGAATCTGAGAGATGACTATGAACCACTACAAAGAATTCCCAATACCTCTATTTTTGTCCACCTGCATTTTTGATTTCCTTCACAGGCTAATAGTGCACTACTTCAAAGTCTGATTCTTTTTGTACAGCAAAATAACTATATGGGCATGTATACATATATTGTACTTAACTTATACTTTAACATATTTAACATGTATTGATCAACCTGCCATCTAGGGGAGGAGGTGGAGGGGAGGGGAAAAATTGGAACAAAAGGTTTTGCAACTGTCAATGCTGAAAAATTACCCATGCATATATCTTGTAAATAAAAAGCTATAATTTTTTTAAAAATTAATTATTAAAATAATAAAAATTAAAATGTCTCAGTAACAATATTATTTCCTATATGGCTCAAGTTTATAATTCTATATCAATTATCTCAGCTAGTTATTCCCAGCCTTAATTTTAAGACCTTAATAAATACTAGTTGATTGATTGATTTGGTTTTATGACAGTTTCTGTGATTTCAAGGGATGCTGTGAAATTCTCTTTTTTTAAAAAATGCATTTTTATTCAGAAGTTAACAAAAAACAAACAAAATTAATAATTTCATATGCATTAAAGGAAAGAGGAAAATTTTTGGGAGAAAAAAAAAACAAACCTATTCTAAATCTATACTGGGACTCTTGGGAGGGGATAGAATTAGTCATTAAGCAAACAATGCTAGGATGTTGCAATTAAAAAAACAATTTGGTAATCAATGATTTAGGAATTCATTAGAACTCTCTTTTCTATATGCTGTGCTTTCTCTCCCCCCACTCTGTCATTTATTTCTTTTTCCAATTTTTTACTTAAAATCTTGAGTTCCAAATTCTATCCTTTTCTCTTCCCCTTCCCCTTTCCTTAGTTAGCAATGAGATATAGGATATACATGTGCAATTATATAAAATATTTCCACATTAATCATTTTTGACAATATGAATCAAATAAAAGAAAAAAAGGTAAAAAAAATGAAAATGAAAAATAGCATGTTTTAGTCTGTATTCAATCATTTCTTTTTCTGGGGTAGGTAGTATGTTTCATCATTAGTCTTTTGGGATTGTTTTGGATCATTGTATTGTTAAGAATAGCTAAGTTAGCTACAATTCTTCATTGAACAATACTGTTGTAACTATGTACAATATGTCCTGGTTCTATTCCCTTCATGTGTCAGTTCATGTAAATCTTTTCAGGTTTTTTCTGAAATCATCTTGCTTGTCATTTCTTATAGAGCAATCATATTCTGTTGCAATCATATGCCATAAGTTATTCAGCTTTTCCCCATTTGATGGGTATCCCCTAAATTTCCAATTCTTAGCCCCTATAAAAAGAAGTATTATAAATATTTTTGTGCAAGTAAGTCCTATTCTCTTTACTGGGATATCTCTGGTGTATAGAGCTAACAGTGGTATTTCTGGATCAAAGATCATGTTCAGTTTTATAGCCCTTTGCCACAGTTCCAAATTGATCTCCAGAAAGTTTAGGTCAGTTTACAGCTCCACCAAGAGGGCATTAGTATCCCAGTTTTCTCATATCCCCTCCAACATCTGACTTTCCCCCTTTTTTGTTATATTAAACACTCTGATTGATGTGAGGTAGTAGTTCAGAATTGTTTTAATTTGTATTACTCTGATCAATAGTGATTTAGAGCATTTTTTTCATATGATCATAAGCAGCTTTGATTTCTTTATCTGAAAACTCCCTGTTCATATCCTTTGACCATTTATCAATTGGGGAATGATTTGTATTTTTTTATAATTTGATTCAGTTCTCTATATATTTGAGAAATGAGATCTTTATCAGAGATATATGTTGCAAATTCCCCATCCCCATGTTTTCTACTTCCCTTATAATTTTGGATGCATTGGTTTTGTGTGTAAATTTTTTAAAATTTTATATAATCAAAATTATCTACTTTACATTTTGAAATGCCTTTTATATCTTCTGCTGTCCTAAATTCTTTTCTTATTCATAAATCTGACATTTCAACTATTCTATGCTCTCTTAATTTGCTTTATGTATAAAGTCACCCTTTAAGTTTAAGTCATATGCCCTTTTTGGCCCTGTCTTGGTATATATAGTGTGAAATGTTGATATATTCCTAGTTTCTACCACACTGTTTTCCAGCTTTCCTACTAGTATTTGTCAAATAATAAGTTTTTGTTCCAAAAGCTTGGATTTGGGGTTTATCAAATACTAGTTTACTATGGCAATATTCTATAATATAATTTGCACCCGATTATTTCACTGATCTACCACTCCATTTGTTAACCAGTACAAGTGTTAAGATAATTACTATTTTATAATACAATTTGAAATTTAATAATCCTAGACCACTTTTCTATTTTTTTCATTGATCCCCTGGATAGCTTTGAGCATTTGTTCTTTTAGATCATTTTTTTTCTAATTCTATAAAATTATGTTGATAATTTGATTAGCATGGCACTAAATAAATTGATTTAGGTAGAATTATCATTTTTATTTATATTGGTTTGGCCTCCCCATGAGCAATTAATATTTTTCCAATTATCTAGATCTGATTTTATCTGTGTGAAAAGTGTTTTATAATTATGTTCATATAGCTCCTGAGTTTGTCTTGGGAGGTAGACTCCCTAGTGTTTTATGTTGTTATTTTACAGTTACTTTAAATGAAATTTTTCTTTTTATTTCTTGCTGCTGGATTTTGGTTGATAATAAATAAATAGAAATGTTGATAACTTAATGTGAGCTTATTTTGTATCCTGCAACTTTGCCAAAGTTGTTAATAATTTCAAGTAGTTTTAAAATTGATTTTCTGGGATTTTCCAAGTATAATAACATCTGCAAAGAGTGATAGTTTTGTTTCTATTGCTTCATTTCCTATTCAATTCCATTAATTCTTTTTCTTATTGTTACAGCTGATGTTTCTAATACAATATTAAATAATAGAGGTAATAATGGGCATTATATACAGATTGTATTCAGAAGCTTCTAGCTTAATGATGGTGTTAGATAAATATTATTATTTATTATATTATATCTATATATTATTTTAAAGTAAGCTCCATTTATTCCTGTGCTCTCTAGTGTTTTTAATAGGAATTGGTGCTGTATTTGTCCAAGATTTCTTTACTGCATCTATTTAGATAATTGTATGATTTTTGTTGATTTTGTTATTGATATGTCCAATTATGCTGATAATTTTCCTAAATATTGAGCCAGCCCTACATTCCCCCCCCCCAAGACAATTTGGGTTAAGTGACTTGCCCAGGGTCACACAGCTAGAAGTGTTAAATGTTTGAGAACAGATTTTAACTCAGATCCTTCTGACTTCTGGGTTGGTGCTCTATCCACTGCAGTACTTAGCTGCCCCCAGCCCCACATTCCTGATAAAAATCTTACCTGGCAGTAGTGTATGATCTTTGTGACATGTTGCTGTAATTTCTTTGCTAGTATTTTATTTAAAATTTTTGTATCAATATTCATTATGAAAAATGATCTATAATTCATTTTCTCTTTTTTGATTCGTCCTGGCTTGGTTATCAGCACCATATCTGTGTCATAAAAGGAATTTGGTAGGACTCCTTCATCCTATTTTCCCAAATAGTTTCTATAGTTTGGGGATTAATTGCTCTTTAAATATTTAGTAGAGTTCATTTATGAATTCATCTGGTTCTGAGGATTTTTTCTTAGGAAGTTCATTGAAGACTTATGTTCAAGTTCTTTTTCTTAGATTAAGTTGAGCATTTTGTTTGTTCTTCTATTAATCTAACTAATTTATATTTTTTGTAAATATTTATCCATTTCAGTTAAATTGTCAAATTTATTGGCACATAATTGGACAAAAGGGCTCATAACAATTGTCTTAATCTATTCTTCTTTGGTGGTGAATTCATCACTTTCATTTTTATATTAGTAATTTGATCTTTTTAAAATTCAAATTAAGCAATGGGTTTATCTAATTTATTGTTCTTTTCATAAAATTCATTTTCTAGTTTTATTAGCCCATTGGTTTTCTTACTTTCAATTTTATTAATCTTTCCTTTGAATTTTAGAATGTCTAATTTGATGTTTAATTGAGGATTTTTAATTTTTTCTTTTTTCTATTTTTTTAGTTGCATGCCCAATTAATTGATCTTCTTTTTCTCTATTTGGTTGACGTAAGCAATTAAAGATATAAATTTTTCCATAGGTCTCACTTTGGCTGCATTCTATAAATTCTGATATATTCGCTCCTTGTCATTATTTTCTTTAATGAAATTGTTTAGTTTATACGATTTGTTCTTTGACCCACTTTTTAAAGCATTAGATTATGTAATTTCTTTTTTTTTTTTTTTTTTTTTTTCTGAGGCAATTGGCGGTAAGTTCCTTGCTCTAGGTCACACAGCTAGGAAGTGTTAAGTGTCTGAGGCCACTTTTGAACTGAGGTCCTCTTGACTTCAGGGCTGGTGCCCCAAATTATGCAATTTCTAATTAAGTTTTAACCTCTCATTTCATTGTCCATTACTGAATTAAGTTTTGATTTATGATCTGAAAAGGATGTGTTTACTATTTCTGCTTTTCTGCATTTGGTTGTGAGGATTTTATTGTTAATGATTAATTTTTGTATAGGTGCCATATGCTGCTGACAATATATATATTTCTATTCCTGTTGAGTTTCTCCAGAGATTTATCACATCTGACTTTCCCAGAATTTTATTCACCTCTTTAATTTATTTCTTGTTTACTTTTGGTTAGATTTATCTAGTTGTGAGATGGGAGACCTGAGGTCCCCCACTAATGTAGTTTTCTAGAGAGTGATTTCTTTCTCCTCAAATTACTAATTGACTTTACAGGTTGTATCTCAAGGAGAATGTACATTTTAGAATTGGAGATCATGGATCCAGGGCTGAAAAGAAACCTCAGAGATCAGTTACTTCAAATCCCTCCTTTTGTGGATGCAGAAAATGAAGCTCAAAAATGGCAAGCACTAAGGTCAAACAGTAGCAGAACTGGGATTCAAACTTACATTGATTTCACATCAAGCTTTTCTGTCAGTTTTCTGCCCTTTTCTGCTTTTGAAGAGCCTACCATAATATACTGCACAGTTCCACTCCTCTGTATTTCTGATTTCAGTGTAGTAAAGAACTGGAGAATTTACTCTATCAGTAAACAGTTAAAAACAATTCTGCAACTTATAATTTTAGTGAATGATCTGGTGTACTCAGGGATGGAGTGACTAGCTTCAGATTACATTTAGCAGGTGTCAGAGGCAAAATTTAAATCCAAGTACACCAATTTCTGCAAATTATTAAGCATTTTGCAAAGTGAAGGTGCTTAATTAAATGCAAGCTGAATTGAATGACACATTACATTGAAAGGAATCATCATCATAAGAACAATGAACTTCAAAAATGAAATATGCCATAGAAAAATATGATTAATAATCTGTCTCTTTTGGACTTGACAGTCTCCCACTATTTGCATGCCAGTCATTTTTTAATCAGATCACAAACATACTTTGTTCTGTATCCAGTTGTATCTCTGCAAATATGCCTTAGGATAAAAAAAAAATCCTTTACATCAGCAGAAAGTGAAAAGTAAAACTCATCTGCTTGAATTGCCTTTCTTCCTCTCTGCACTGCTGATGTTTCTGTGCTCAAAGGGCAGAGTTTGTTCACCTCAGTGTTAAAAGTTCAAAGGGGGATACCTGGACTTGAAGTACTTGGCAGCAAAATTGGGACAAAGGGCTATAAAGGGAAGAAATGATTTTTTTTTTCTATCTCCAAATATCTGATTTGGACATCTGCTTTTAATGATTAATTAAAGGAAAACATTTTTGTAATGTAAAATTAAATGATATTTTACCCAGATTTCTTTTAAAAGGCTGAACACAATTTATACTGTAAAATAAAAGCTGCTATTAGATTTTCCCCCTCTCCCTTCTCCTTATGCTTCTCTCAGTGTGTTGTGTGTGGTGTTCCAAACAGTGTTTGATGCCTAGTCACCAAGGGAAGACTAGATGAGATTAATTTAGATTATAAATGCATTTCTACTACCCACGTACATATAAATTGGAAATGAACCATTTAAAATTGATCCTATATAAATGACACAGTTGTATAAACACTGATTTGTAAAAAGCCTTGGATTGCTTGAAAGATACAAAATGGAGTCTAAGCTTCACAACTAAGAATATGGGGAAGGATGAAAGAGAACAACAAGAGAAGATGAAAGGATGTCAAGAAATCCTTTTAAGACTATTGAGATTCTTTAGTAGAAATCAGAGAACATTTCTAGCCTGATTGACAGAAATGAGCAAGATGACTTTTTTAATGAATGGGGATTCTGCCCAGATAACCAAAAGAAGAGTCTCTTTTCTTCAATTTTTAAGAAAATTTAGAAAGGAAGGCTGATAGATACGGATTACTAACTGGGCAGAAATAGGAAAGTTTGATTTTTCAAGGGGTGGGCAAGAGGAAGCCCTAGAATAAGAAATAAATGGACTTTGCAATTAGACTTTGTAGCAATAATTTCCTTACCTCCTGGGTACCCAGAAAACCCATCTCTTATCTGCAAATATCCAATTCAGTTTCTACTTGCATATCCTGTTTACCATATCAAACTAAGCTTATCATTCTTCCCAAGCCAGTTTCCATCCCAGCTTCACTATTTGTCAAAGATATCTCATTTTCAAAACTTTAAAATCACTGACTTCTTTTCTTCTCTCATTCATATCCAGTCACTCAGTTTTGTCATATTTTGTATTGGTCCTTCCTCTACAATTCCTTTCAACATTGATAGCAATTATCTGTTTACATCAGCGTGGAATTACTTTCAGAGCTGCAATCGCTCTTAGAGAATTTTTTTTCAAACATTTCATTTTACAAGTGAGGGACCTGAGACTCAGAAGTCATATAGTACTATGTAGTATGTAGTATCAGCTGTAATTTGAACTCAGGTCTTCACTCCACAAATGAAGTGATTTTCCTACAATACCTTATGTACTATAGATTTAGGACTCAATAGCAGTATCCATTTAAGAATTTCTTCTATCTTCACAGCTATTTTATGCATTCTAATTATCTTTCCAACTAGATTGTGTCTTGGGCAAGGATCAGCTCTTACGTTCTTCAGCTGTACCATAGAACCTAGCATAATGTTGAGAAACTAGTAATGAACATAAGGGTCCTCAGCATGTACTACATAGACTAAGTAGTCAAGTAATTTCTGGAACTTTAACATACTAATTGAGATAATGTTGATGACTCACTATTTAAGAGAATTACCTAGGAAACATAGATGTTAAAAATAAGTATCTCCAGTTGTTCTCTTTGTGCCCCTTGGAGCATCTTACATACTGATAGCAAAACAAGAAAGATAATGATTTGTGACACTGTAAGCATAACTATAAAATGGAGGGCCAGGACCTAAGGTAAGCACGGTGCCTCCCTCCCATCTGGTTTTGTCACACTTTCACAAAACTGATCTATATCCCCATGATCTTGGTCCTCCTAATGATTGACATATAGGAGATGTAGCACAGACAGCTATGATGATCTGTCCACATATTTTAAGATACTTTACCTAGGCTCCTTTGTGTTGTCACACAAATACCCATGTTTGTGTGAAAGAATTTCAGTAAATAATTATTTTAATGCTTTATTTTTTCCCCTTAAAATTATTCTCATATAAATAACTCTTTAGGCATTAATAGGTCACATTTCAAAGTATTACTAGCACTCCCTGGTGGATAGCATAATTAACAACCTTGAAGATTGCCATCACAAAAAAGGAGTTTTCATGTGGGTCAGGATTGTTTTCAATAAAACTTGGGAATTACATTATACTTGAGGAAACACTAAATTAGAAAGGGTTCTAGACTAACTATCATTACCATTTTTTTTGTATACTGTTGATCTGTTATTTCTGATTAACAATATTAAAATTGAGAGAGGGGATTTTGTAATAGAACACATCTGGAGTCACAGAATCTGAACTCGCCTACTATTGTGGGTTTGGTTTGACATTTTAGGGAATTAATTCTATGAAAGATAAGCCATGATTGAAATGAAAACAGTAATGCAGTTTTGTATTTTTTCAAAGTATAAAAATAATAGAATTCTTTAACAACTCTTTGCAGCAGCAGTACAAAATATTAACAACATAACAAAGGAAGATTCAATCCCATGATTCAGCATTTCAGTCTTGGCCCAAAACTAATGAATGAATCTTGCTTTCATTTCTTATTATCACTTAATTTGGCCATAATAATAAAAGTTGAAAAGTAACAAAATAGCAGAGTTAAGTACAAGAGTAAGCAAGGTTGTACAGTTCTGTAGGACCCAGGAAAAGAAAAAGACAGAATAGTGTTCTCTTATTTTGAACCAACTACCTCATAATAGAAATCTATAGCATTTTGATGGGGAAACGGTATACTCAATATAGGTTTGAACAATATTAAGTTTCATAATGCATGGCATATTGGTATATCTTCCATAAGTGTTGCTCCTTCTCTTCTGGAGACATTGAATTCTATGGGTAGAGATCCAGTCATAGCAGAAGTTGATTTTAAAAAATGAAACAACCTAAAGGACTTGCTTTCTGGCAGAAGTTGATGGCTATGATTCCCTTTTTAAACACAATTAGAAAAATATTTAACTTATGAAATGTAAAGAGTGAAAGGACTTCACATGTGCTTTGCCCCACTTTGAACGTTGACCATTGAAAAATAGATGCCTTTCTGAGCCAGCAGCTGTTGGTGTGTTCCCTGTTCTTTGACCTTGCCATTCTGGAAAACCACGATAAGGTCGGCATTCTGGATGGTGGAGAGGCGGTGAGCGATCACAATACACGTACGACCTTCTCTGGCCTTGTCCAGGGCTTCTTGGACAACCTATTCAGTGATTACATACAAGGTTATTTTAAAGAGAAAAATCAATTCTAACTTTTCAATTCCTTCTCTCTCAATAGTCTTTTCACTTCATTACCCTAATAAAAAGGAAGATTTTGTACAACAAAGAACTGGGTAAAGAGTTCATTTTACAATCAACTTTTTTTTTTGTTTCTAAATATTGTAATTTTTCTCATTTGCACATAAAAACAATTTTCCATATTTGTTTTTCAAATTTGAGTTCCAAATTTTCTCCCTCCCTTCATCCCCTTTTCCTCCTTTAGACAGTAAGCAATTAGATATGTTATACATGTGCAATCATATTAATACTTGTTTTTCTTAGTGAGATCATTCCACCAGCAAAAACACTTATTAAAATATATTTGTATCTATATTCTGCATGTGGTACCATGTTGTTTGAATATGTATAAACCAAGGCCCTTGGGAGGCTTTTGACCTGCCTTAGCAGCAAGATAGGTAGAAAAATTTGGATGCTTCAATACCTCCAGGTCTTTGAAGTAAGAGTAATCTCTGAAAGACTAGAATAATCTTTTGTTCTTTGCAAGTTATAGATACAGTTCAAGAAATTTGTGTGTATTTGGTTTCCCTCTCACACAAAACAGTAACAAAACAAAAACAACAACAACAAAAGGGACTGTTCAAGCCTAAGTCCTAAATAGACATCAGTAAGATTTTGTGACTCTCTCCTCCTCTCTATATTCAGTTGCAGAATCTGTATTGGACCTGACAACTGGGAAGAGGAAATCTATTCAAATCTCAAAGTAATGACTCAAGGTATGCTGTATAAGGAAAAAAGGAGTCAGTCACCAGTTATGATGGGTCTCAAGCTCTGGTTTTCCTTGTTTCATTGATCATTTTAAGTGGTAAGAAAATTCCTTTCATATCATTTGTGGAGGGAATTCTTAATACAGGCATTAGACACTTTTCTCATCAATACATAATAGGGACATGTCTATAAATTATACTCCAAATATACTCCAAAGTTCTGGTCTCTACAGATAAACACTAATTGAGATAATGAATCTCCACAAAGCAGTCACCTATATTCAAATCCACACTATTTAAAAGTTGTAATTATAGAACAATAGGATCATAAGTTCTAGTCCAATGGAAATATGCCATTCAAATATGAATAATGTGACTGCTTCAGAGGGATTACTCACTCTCATTAATGGGGACCCAACTGTACAGTCCTGCAAAACTGAGTGGAGAAGTGAGTCCTTAAGAAACTGGTCCAGAATATGGGCTACATATTCTGGTGAGAATATGGGCTATGGAATCAGAAAACCTGAGCTCAAATCTGAACACTTACCAGGGGATCACTTAGCCTCTGGTCTACTTTAGTTTTTTCAGCTGTAAAATGGGATTAATAATAACAACTAACTCACAGCATTGTTGTTACGATGAAATGAACAAAAAGCCTAGGACAGTTCCTGGCACTTAGTAGGTGCTTAATAGATGCACATTATCTTCTGTTTCCTTTATGCTACTTCTACCCTCTAGGACTGAAAATATACTATGTATATGAAGTCAAAGAAAATGGCTCTTTCAGAGCATAAGTACAGTAAGCCATACCTTTTCACTTTCTGTATCCAGGGCTGAAGTTGCTTCATCCAATAGCAGGATCTGAGGATTTCTGATGAGGGCTCGAGCAATAGCAATACGCTGTTTCTGACCTCCTGAGAGCTGAGTCCCTTTGTCTCCTACCTTGGTTTCATATTTCTGTATTGAAAGTTAAATTTAGTTAACATCAAAAATGTAGATATTAGTAAAAATAAAAGTTATTATCTTGACAGTGAGTTTGAGAATAATAAAAAAAATAGAGAATAAAAAAATCAAATTACTAAAATGAAGACTGAGAAAATGAGTCAAGAAAATCATAGAGACCAAGGCACACAGGTCTATGGGCAACAAAATCAAAAGTTTCAATAACAGCTCACATTAATATAGTGTTTTAAAATTTATAAAATGCTTTAAATAATTTCTTTGATTCTCGTACCAATGCTGTTATGTGGTATTATTGTTTCAGTTTAAAAGGAGGTTAAGTGACTTTTAAAAATGTATTCATTATTATCAATAACTACATTTTATATTATTTAATAATTATTTAATTAATTAAATATTATCAAATATTATTATATCATCCATCCATTTAGGATGGATTCACAGATTATTTATAATGTTCTGTTAGTATTAATTTTATCAATGAGAAAAACTCTAAGTCACATTATAGTGTTCTCTTCTTTTCTCAAATATAATCGTTCTCTCTGGGAGCAGGTTTCTTGGGGAGGTTTCTGGAGGCAGCCTTTGTTTCAGTTTGAAGTAATAATCACCTCAAATGCAGCCAGTGATTAAAGTACAGTCTTTTATTGTCTCTTCCAAAATAGCCCAATAGCTTTCTTTGGTTCTGAGAGGCAACTCTCATTGCTAGTCTTTTGCCTCTGCCAGCTTCTGCCTCTAGCTCAAATCTGACTCCTGGCTTCTCAATCGCTCCAGCTAAATCCTCACTGCCTCTGAGAGCTTCTTATATATGATCTCGTAAAGTTGTGAACCCAGAGGTTGACTCTACCTCCGAGAGTGGGATTGTGGGAGTTACAAAGTTAACTTTGTTAATCTCCCAAATTTATGAACTCCAATGTGTGAGGTAATATGTAAACTCTCTTAAAGGTAGGAGCTCCAAAGCTGTGAAACAAATACATAAGCATTGTTTCTATCAACTCTAATGACTTAACACCTTGTTTCAAGTTCTGCCTCATAACATCACATGATTATATTATTTGATATACTTTAATAAGAATACAAGCATATATGTATGTTGGAAAAATGTTTATAAAGATAGAAAGAAAAAAAAAATAGAAAGAAAAATCTTCCTTAATGTAATTTTGAATCACCTTCCCAGTACTTTAGAGGCAATGCTTTGTGACTAAATTGCAGGAGAGCCGTCAATAGAAGTAAAGAGAGAGTATCTTCCACACTAGGAATTCTCCATACTGGTCAGTCACTCAATAAATACTCACCAACCACCTCCTTTATAACAGGCACCAAAAAGAATTATAGAAAAAAATCTGCACCTACAAGCACTAGAGTAATGAATATTCTCTATCTGAAATAAAGACTTAACTAGGATCACATACAATGGAGAATTAGAGACATATCCATTAAAAAGATAGAAAAAGCTATTCACCGATGCTATTAATATCCTACATAATTTTAAGAATGTTAGGTATAGCTCTAAGGCAAGAAAATAGAACTGAAAGGAATAAACATTAGCAAAGAAGGTAACTCTATTTGGTGAGGACAGAAAGGTATAATTAGATAGTCTCCAGAGATTCAACAAGGAAGGTAATCAAAGCTTTTGAAAGATATTAGAATGTAAAATATAATGCCTCCTTTCTTCACCTCCCCCCAATAGCCAACATCCTATATATCACTAAAAGAAACTGGGAGAGATTAATAGAAAGATAAATACAATTTATAATTACTAATGAAATATACTGAATAAGTATTTTAAGGCATGTACAAGGACTATAGGAAAATATCTCTAAAAACCATTTTAATAGAAATAATGAAATAATTAGAGAGAAATATCCCATTTGTGGCTCAATTAAGACAACAAGTAAAATGTCAATATGATTCAAATTAACTTGTAATTTGGTGCAATACTAATAATATATCACAGAAGAACTTCATACATTAGCTTAAACCTAAGAAAATGTATATGGAAGACTTGCAAGAAATAATGAAAAGTGAAACAAACAAAAGCAAGAGAACACTTTACATATTAATAGCAATATTTTTGAAGTACAAGTTTGAGTAACTAAGTCATTTTGACTATTATAAATACCCAAATTAAGTGTAAAGAACCTATTAAGAAAGATGTTATCTGTACCTGGAGATAAAACTGATAAAATAGATGTATAGAATGACTTTACATAAGCACACTCACATATATACATACAGACGGACATAATTGTGTATAATGGTAGCTATATTAAAAGAGAGAGGGAAGAATAAAAAAGGAAAAAATTACACAGTGCAGAAAAATTTATATACTAGAAATGCAGTTATGTGCAATCATCTTTTTTATTTTACTATGTTACTGAAATGCTAGTTTCATTTCATAAAATAAAATAAAATTTGGAAAGAAGTAAACAAGAATGTTTGAGGAGAATTATGGAGGAGAAATGAGGAAAGGAGATAAGCAGGTTTGTTTGCTGAAAAAAGAGATGAAGAGAAAAGAATAATCTAAAAATTGAACTAAAGATTTATAACCACTATAATTAGTAACCAGTAGCTGTCTAAGATTATAGTACCAATACATATTCAAAAGCAGAAGTTAAGGATACATCCTTACAGAGATAAACCAGAATTTTTAGCTATTCCAATGATGTTTTGGTTTTGCTCCTTGAAATTAACAATGTGACATATATGATAATTTTTTTCTTAATATAAATAGAAAAACACTTTAAAATGGTAGAAAACAAAGTCATTTTTGATCACCATTTTTGGAGCACTGAATACTTCTCTAAGATAGGTGATCCAGTAGATAGAGCAATGGATTTGAAGTTAAGAAGACTTAACCTCAAGTATACCTTCAAACACTCACTAATTGTGTGATTAGGCAAGTGATTAACCCCTTTGCCTCAGTGTCCTCATCTGTAAAATACGGATAATAATGGTATGATAATCCCTGAGGGTGCTGTAAGTAAAAAAAAAAAAATCATATAATATTTGTAAAGCACTTCGATAACTTTAAGATATATATCAATGGCAATTATTGTTATTGTTGTTATTGTGATTTTGTAGAGAAGGAGGAAAAATTAATGCATAATTCTGTTAAGGACCATGCCTAAGTGAAGGGGCAGGTCAATTTTCTGAGAGCCTCCACAGCTCTGGATCATAACATCTGAAGGAGTTGCAAAGCAGCCTTTGCTGACACAGGTGTTCCTTGTGGATGGGGAATGAAATAAATCAGAGACGGAAGAGGAGAGAGGTCAGACAACGCAACAGGTTCTCAGTGGAGAGGTCAGAGAACAGCAACGGCCTCTCAGGCTCCTTGTATTATCATCTTCCTCTGACATGAAGAGATCCATTCACTGAGTAAGACCTCCAGGAGCCACTGGAAGGTGCCTCACATAGCATAACATAATTCAAGTGCTTTAATGGAATGGATACAGAGTAATCAGAGCTGGAAGGTGACAGTGCACAGGGTGGATATAAGGTAGAGGAGCTTTGATATGGAACATGGTGGGAAGAAACTCACTTTGACGATAGCATAGACACATCTACGTATGTACCACTGAGGCGTGTGTGTGTGGGTGTGTGGGTGTGTTTTAACTCATCTGAGATTAAGAACTGAAGGGAGCGATAATTTGCCCAATGAGCAAAAGACATATCACTTATTTGTGTACATAGTACAAAGAGTTCTCTTAACTATGACCACAGCGTGGTGCTCTTAGCATTGTCAAATAAAAAGCATCCTAAAATAATTTTTGTTATTTAATACTAGTCTCTTTATTCCTAGAATACCCAGCAATGAGAAGCCGGACAATTTGGCACCTAAAAGAGAGAGGGCTCAGGGATGGCTCTGAGATGCTTGTTTGCTGATTTTCATTGATGCAAGAAGATTCCACCTTAGAGTTCCTAATGTGGATAAAAATCGGAGACACACAACATTTCCTCCCCATCTTCCAACAAAATATACCTACCTGTTACATATTTTTAAGTGGGTTTTATCAATTAAGAAATGTCATTCAGGGACTCCATTTTTAAAAAGTATAATCTTTTTTTCAGGTATCAAAGCTCCTACTTCAACAGGAGAGAAACTTCAGAGACCATCAAATCAAACCTTATTTTTTCGCCCAGTAGAAACTGAATTTGAGAGAGGACCTGAGGCCATGTGGTCTGACCCCCAATAAATGACCCTCTAGGGAGGTTAAGTGTCTTCCCAGAGAGCACAAGGGTAGTGTCACAGATTGAACTAAAACCAAGCTCATCTGACTCTAGTGCCCAAACTGGATTATACCAACCTTACAATCG
The DNA here is from genome assembly GCF_902635505.1 of Sarcophilus harrisii. Lineage (NCBI taxonomy): Eukaryota > Metazoa > Chordata > Mammalia > Dasyuromorphia > Dasyuridae > Sarcophilus > Sarcophilus harrisii. Next base: position 239,447,742 of record NC_045430.1, read on the forward strand.
TCTGTGCCTATAAACTTCTTTAAAAATATTTTGATAATTGTCCACTACTTCTTATTCACTTAAAAACATTATTTTGACTGTAACATATTTAAAATGCATAAGACTGCTTGCCATCTAAGGGAGGAAATGGAGGGAGGGAGGGAAAGGAAAGGTTAGAACAGAATTGAGTGCAAGGGCTAATATGTTGTTAAAAAATTACCCATGCATATATACTGTCAATAAAAGTTATAATAAAAAAAAAACATTATTTTGAGGAGCGGTCTCAAAAAAACCTATGCCACATAAGACATTAAGAATCCCTGGTCTAGATGATCTGTTAGGCTATGATGAATATTTTGGTCGGGGAGGCAGGGAGAAATATGGGAAACACTCGCCATAATGGCAACAGACTGATGCCAAGAAAAGTCTCCTATAAACCCAAGAATCTGTTTACCATACATCTATCAGGCTGAAGCATTCACCAAATTTCTCACCTTATCCCTAATGCTTAGTACCATGCCTGGCATATTGTAGCCACTTAATAAATATGAAAGGGAGGAGGAGGAAGAGAAGAGAAAAAGAGAGGGAGGGAAAGAGAGGAAAAAACAAAGAGAAATAGAGGCACATGCAGAGCTAGACAGACTAAAAACAACAAAACTATAATAGATCTTGGAGGTTTTCAAGTCCAGATCTTCTCATTTTACAAAGCAGGATACAGCAGAAGAGATTAAATGGCTTGCCCAGGTTCACAATATAGTATAATAACTATAACAAAATTTAAACCTATCATCCTGAAGCCAAGTCCAATGCTTTATCCACTCTATGCTGCCTTTCATTTCATTTGTACCTCAATTACACAGTTATCTTCTATTATACCCTACAGTTTAGTTAAAAGAACCTTGGATTTCAAGTTGGAAGATTTCAGAAGTCATCTAGTTTAGTTCCTTTCATTTTACCATTAAAGAAACAGATTCAGAATTTTAACAAATTTCCATTTAGTGAATGGAAAAAGTATGGGGCCTGGAGTCAGAAGACCTGAGTTCAAAACTAGTCTCAGCTTACACGAACTGATGCTGAGTGAAATGAGCAGGACCAGGAGATCATTATATACTTCAACAACAATACTAGATGATGACCAGTTCTGATGGATCAGGCCATCCTCAGCAACGAGATCAACCAAATCATTTCTAATGGAGCAGTAATGAACTGAACTAGCTATACCCAGAAAAAGAACTCTGGGAGATGACTAAAAACCATTACATTGAATTCCCAATCCCTATATTTATGCACACCTGCATTTTTGATCTCCTTCACAAGCTAATTGTACAATAATTCAGAGTCTGATTCTTTTTGTACAGCAAAATAACGTTTTGGTCATGTATACTTATTGTGTATCTAATTTATATTTTAATATATTTAACATCTACTGGTCATCCTGCCATTTAGGGGAGGGGGTGGGGGGGTAAGAGGTGAAAAATTGGAACAAGAGGTTTGGCAATTGTTAATGCTGTAAAGTTACCCATGTATATATCCTGTAAATAAAAGGCTATTAAATAAAAATAAAAATAAAAATAAAAAAAAACACTTAAAAAAAAAATCAAAACTAGTCTCAGATATTTAGCAGCTGTGTGATCCTGGGTAAGTCATTTAATCTGTCTCCCTCAGTTTCCTTAACTGTAAAATGGGGATAATAACAGTACCTACTTTATAAGAATCAAATGTGCTACCTGCATTTTTGATTTCCTTCACAAGCTAATTGTACAATATTTCAGAGTCTGATTCTTTTTGTACAGCAAAATAACGTTTTGGTCATGTATACTTATTGTGTATCTAGTTTATATTTTAATATATTTAACATCTACTGGTCATCCTGCCATCTAGGGGAGGGGGTGGGGGGGGTAAGAGGTGAAGAATTGGAACAAGAGGTTTGGCAGTGGTTGGTGCTGTAAAGTTACCCATGCATATATCCTGTAAATAAAAGGCTATTAAATAAAAAAAATTAAAAAAAAAAAAAAGAATCAAATGTGCTATTTGTAAAGCACTTTGAAACCTCAAGGTTTTATATGAATGCTATTAATAATAATAATATGAATAGTATTATTAATCAATGACTTTGGATAATAATGTTGCTTTCATTGGGCAGATTCTCCATGACTTTATTTGGAGTTTTCTTGGTAAAGATATTGGAGTACTTTGCCATATGCTTCTTCTATTTATTTTATAGTTGAAGAAACTAAGGGAAACGGGCTTAAATGACTTATCCATAGTCACATAGGTAGTAAGCATCAGAAGTCACAATTGAACTCATCATCTAAGACTAATAATCTTTTAGGTGCTGCATTTTATCCAGTACACCATCTAGTGGTTCCAAGTATGATTACCCAAAGTAATAATAACTTTGGACCCTGAATTAGCTGAGCCAACATTGAATCCACACCCTCTGGCTTTGTATCCATTGCTAATAATATTGTACTGTACTTCTACATGAATAATCATCCCTTCAGATGATAAAATGGAGCTTGATAAATGAAGGAAAGGATGCTATGTCTTCTGAACAAGTAATGAGATGGCAGAGCAGAGGAGGGAGAAGACTATTATCTCTTGATGGTATTAAAGGATAAGAAAATGACTTACTTTGGGTAGTGTTTCAATGAAAGGATGGATATTGGCGGCTTTGGCTGCATTCACAATTTCTTCCTGTGATACCTCCCGACTGTTGTTTCCATAGGCGATGTTCTCTGCAATGCTGCAGTCGAACAAGATGGGCTCCTGGGACACAATGCCAAGCTGAGCCCGGAGCCACTGGACGTTAAGCGTCTTGACATTTTGGTCATCAACTTTCTGAAAGCAAAAGTATAAATCAAGAAATATTTATTAAGCCCTTACTTAATGGCAGGCCCTATGCTAGGTTCTGAGGTTACAAAAATAAAAGTAAAACAGTTCCTGCCCTAAAGGAACTTATATCCCAGCTAGAAGATTATATACATATATGAGGTCTTACAGACTGCAGATGATAGAGGTACAAAGTATGACTGGTGAGAGGGAGAATAGGAAAAAACCCTAATCGGGAAGGGCATCATGGAGATAGCTGTATTTGTGCTGAGTACCGAAGGAAAGTAGAAATTACAAGATACAAATGAGGAGGGTAAATGTCCAGTCATGACAGACAAGTAGTGCAATGGCGCGGGAGAGAAGATGGAGCATCAAGTTGGAGGAATAGTAACAAGGGCAATGTAGACAGTAGATTGAGAGAAGGGATAGAACATGTAATTAGCCTGGGAAGTCCAAACATAAATAACTCTGGCCATTTTTTTTTTTTTTTTTTTTGGTATTTTCTCTAAGACTAATATTTTTATCTCTTGCATGGAAGTATTGAGTGATTAGTAGATTGAGAAAAGGGAAGGAACATGTAATTAGCCTGGGAAGTCCAAACATAAACAAATCTTCACAAATTTTTTGTGTGGATTTTCTAAGGCTAATAGTTTCATCTCTTTCATGAAGCTAATGAGTGACTGCTAGTTAGCCACTGTGTTGGAAAAATACATCTTATTAGGTTTCCTAGAGGTGACTGAATAAGGATCTTGCACCTCCAGATTTTTGAGAAAAAGGTGTCTGTTTATTGTTTTTGGCATTGGCTCCCAACTTTTGGGATAGATACATCACGGGTTCCTGTGTTCCCTTATGTTTCAGTGTCAGTTTTTGGTTATGGAAAAGACTGATTTCATGGGTAGCTCATTTGATCTTCAGAACAAATTGTCATAAAATGTCACATAAACACTATGCATTATGATGATCACTCTACAAGTCCACAAGAATTTATTAAGCACCACTAAAGTCCTGAGGATAAAAAGTCAAAAATCAACTCTACGTTTAAATATACTCTATGTGTCTTTCTCTACATTTAATTGGGGAGGATGACATATAGATAGATAGATAGATAGATAGATAGGAAAAAGTAAAAAAAAATGAGAGATAATTTAGAGAGGAAGGACACCAAAAAAAAAACAAAAGAGTAGACAGGAAGTAGAGAATAAGAAAAGGCTTCAAATAGAAGAACTAGCACAAGGGTTTTTAACCTGGGGTCCATGAATGTTTTTTATGTTCAAAACAATTATTTCCTTTGTAATATGATGTATTTTACTTTATGCTTTTTTTTGAGAAGGGGTCTGTGGACTTTTCCAGATTGTCAAAGGGAATCCATCACACACAGGCACAAACATACAATTTATGAATCTCTGAACTACTTTTTTTCAGAGGCAGAACTTGAATCTGAATCTTTGTGACTCCAAGGGCAAAGTTCTACCCACTCTGCCATACTGTTTCTCATCACTGAAGGTATTTAATTAATATTCTCTGAATTAAAGACTACCATTCTAGTACAGGGCCTAATGATTTTGTATTTGCTTCTCTGCCTTGTCTCTCCTCCTCCTAATGATTTGTACACATTGCTGCTAAATCAGTTACCTTAAAACATTCCTTTCAACACATTATGCTTCTTGCAATCCTGTTTGGTAGTTCTCCAATGTCCTATACAACACACTCCACATTTCCTGGCATGTCCCTTAAATCATTTTATGATCTGGCTGCAAATGATCTTGAGATGCAAGACTGATGGAGCTTGGAACTGGAAATATTTGGGTGACCTGGTTAAGTCATTTTTTAACACCAGAAGCCTTTATTTCCTCCTCTATAAAAGTGAAGATTGGATTAAATGACCTCAAAGATCTTCTCTAGCACTAAATCTTGGGTCCTACGATTTTTTCCCATCTTATGAATATTAAACCATTCAGAAAAAGACTGTGGGAAATCAGAGATCTTTTGCTATAAGACATGGCACTCAATGGTGGCTGAGTAAGAGAATCTTGTGAAGTGTCAAAGGGTGCTTGAATGGAGACACAAAATTTCATGGTTTGGGGGAAATGATCATCCCAAAGACAGTCCACTTACCACTTCTCCAGCCAAAGGGTCATAGAATCTCTCAAGTAGCTGTACCACAGTACTCTTCCCACAACCACTGCTGCCCACAAGAGCCAGGGTCTGACCCTTCTTCACCTCCAGAGTCAGACCTTGAAGCACAGGAATGTCAGGTCGAATAGGGTAGTTGAACACAACTTCATTAAAAGACACATTCCCTTCGAATTTTTTCTAAAATCAAAATACCATTAAATTAACTACATGATGATCAAAAATGGATTATGAGGTTATTCCTTCACCAGCATATGGGAAACTATTTATTTTTTGCTATTGATTTTCAGACACACTAACACTCAATAAATGCAGGCAACCCTTTTACAGAGTGACTTTTTTTTCTTAAATTAAGACAATCAGGGGTGTTGGAGTCAAAACGAGCCTCAGACACATGCTAGTTGTGTGACTCTGAACAAGTCATTTAATCCTGATTGCCTTTAAAATAAGCAAACATGCAATGAAATAAAGGCAAATCCTATTGCCTAAATAATATAAGCAACAATAAATTTTAATAGGGCAGCATTTGCTACCTTTAAAATATATGTCTTCTCCAACTCCAAAAGACATATGATGCAAAATGCCATCCATATCTAGAAAAAGACTGGAGTTTGAATGCAAAATGAGACATACTATTTTCACTTTTTTGTGTTTTTATTCTCACGATTTTTTTGTTTTCTGTTTTTGTTTTGATTCTTATTTTTGTTTTGAACTTTTATTTTGATTCTTCGTTCACTACATGACTAATATGTAAATATGTTTAATAAGACCATACAAGTGTAACCTATATCAGATTGCTTGCTGACTTGGGAAGAAGGGGAAAAAATGGAAATCAAAATTTTATAAAAGTAAATGCTGAAAATTATTTTTACGTGTAATTGGAAAAAATAAAATATAATTAAGGAGGAGAGAAAAAAGACATAAGTTTTCTCTGACAGTATAGTAAAAATAGCTGCATATATGAAGCATATATAAATGTTACTTTTGTATAATGATGTATATTATATAGCATACACTTTAATATATCATATATTAAAACATAATTTTTATAAAATATATATTTTATAATCTAATGTACAAAATATAATATGTACATGTTAAAAACCTATGCTAATTAGCTAATTTCTTTAAAACCTAGCTGCATATATGAAGCATATAAATGTTACACATCTGTATAATGATTATGATGTGGCATACATTTTAATATATACAAAATATATTTTTCATAAAATATAGATTTTATATTCTAATATATAAAAATATAATATGTACATATTAAAAATCTATGCTAATTAGCTAGTTTCTGTTAAAATTTTTCACTTGATGTTCTTTAAAGTTATACCTATATCAGGAACATGTATTAATATTGATTTCTTATAAGTCAATTCAACAAACATTCATTAAACAGCATCTGCTGTCTATGTGGTAACTGGGCTGGGCAATGGGGAGACAAAAAGAAAATGTAAAGTCCTTGTTCTAGGGGCAGTGGCATTTAACTATGTAAACCAAACTATCCAATGAAGTGTCAGTATGCAAATCATAAATCCAGAAATAAAACTCACAGGCTTTTGTCCCTCCTCACTGTAGCTGTCTATCACAGGTTTTTGTTCTAGGAGCTTGATGATATGGGATGCTGATATTTTGGCTTTGGCATAATCTGGTGCAAGTGAACTTGTCTGCCCCACAGCCATAGCACCAAATACAATAGCTGAAAACACCCTGTAAAAAAATCAACCACTTAAAAAGTTGCAATCACAAACTTAAAAAGTTAACAATCAAGTTAACATTTATAATTATTACAGAAGTTTTTTTAAAAAGTCTCCTTTTCACTAAGTTCCATTTGTGAATTCTGTAATCATCATACTCTGTATTAATTGGGGGAAGAAGACTAACTCTCATGGAGATCCAGATAATTTCTGTGAGAGGTAACAAAGTTCCATACCCAACATTTTAATCTAATAAGTATTAACTCTATATATGAAGGAACTGTCCTGTCTTCTGGGAATAACAGTAACAGTAATATCTAGCTGTAAAGTTTCCAAGCACCATACATATGTTATCCCATTTGACCTTTATGTAAACACAATAATAGTTAAAAACTATTATTACCCTCACGTTACAGATGAGGAAACTGAGGCTGAGAGCAAGATTAAGTGATCTACCCAGAGTCACAAAGTTAGTAATTATCTGAGGCCACATTTGAACTCTGATCTTCCTGATTTCAAATCCAGTCCAGACACCTTGTCCAACCTTACTGAGACAGGAATCCTTTCACTTCAAACCAGTGTTAACATTCCTGGGAATTATTTCCTGGGGATTTTTTGGATCTTCCTCTAAAGATTTTGCAGCCTGCTGTCACACAGGTTAACAAAAAATTTAACTTTTTGGGGAAGGCAATTAAGGTTAAGTGACTAGCAGAGCGTAATAGAGCTAGTAAGTATCTGTGGACAGATTTGAACGTGGGTTCTCCTGACTCCAGTGCATGTGCTTTATTCCTGCACCATTTGCTTCTCTTCACTTCTGAGATGAAGTTTACATCCTTCTCATTTCCATTCCTTTTGCCCTCTGGAACAAAACTGGTTTCTTTTCCATTTTATACCCCCTTTAATATCCTAAGGTCACTATCCTTCCCTTTCCCTGTTCCCATCTCAGCCTTCTTTTAGATAAACATCTCTCATTAATCCTTCCAGTACTCACACCGCATGGTCCTCAGGTTCCTCACTGTTGATTTTCCCTCTTCGATATATCCAAGCTTCTCCCAAGCTGTGGTACCCAGAACTGAATATAATACTCTAGATATAATCTAAGGAATACAGTTCACATGAGCATTCTCACCACTGTGAACTGGACAAAGTCCTTCCATTAAGACAGTCTAAAGTTACATTATCTTGATTAACAGCTGAGGCCCAAGGTAGGCTCATAGGGAGCATGCTGTCAATTAGCCTGCCCCAAAGTCTAGTCATTTTTACATTAACTGCTATCAAGCAGTCTCTCCCATCCTGTACTTGGATAATTAAAATTTTAAAGCTAAGTGCAAGAGTAGCAGAAGCTTCTATTGACAGTCAGAGTCAATTTTTTTTCTCAGATAGAGGGATGAATATAAGTTGTCTTATCAGAGACCCAAAGGCAAAAATAACTAATTTTGATTTTTCTCTCAGGCTTATCCATTGCTATAAAAAGAATTTGCATAGTTTTGATAGACATATTTTTGCAAAAGTTAGAGCTCAAATTGAACTCAAAATCCAACCACTCCTATCCTTTTATTCAGTACAAAAAAAATAAGCTTCAGTGTCTACTCCAGAGTAATACAGAATATCAGAAGCAAGATTTCTGCCCATGCTTTCCTGTTTCTAATTCAGCATTAAATCTATAATGTCATGTTGTCTCTCATATGAAGCTTTTTTCAAATTGCTCTCCATCCCTCACTTTTTTTCTCTTCATTGCTAGTACCTCCACCCTATTATTTAAAATCAAATTGATATGTGCTTATAAATTGACATGTTATCTTCTCCTGATAGAATGTAAGTGTCTTTAGGGTGAGAGCTATTTCATTTTAATGTTTACATTCCCACTTTCTAGCACAGCACCTGGTATACATTAAGTCACTTCATTGATTGATTTCATACATCTAGGATAACGAGAAGTTTGGATGATCTGACTTCTAAGGTCATTTTATAGCTCTTAATCTTATGCTTGTCAAACTTTCTCCTTCCCATCATGTGTTTTAGCTGACCTAATTAAGGCCATTTAAACAGGACATTTGAATTTCTCACACATCTTCAGGTATTCCCCACAACGATAAAGACCCTTTGGAAGTCTCAAGAAATGTCGCTTGATGTAGTTTTATAAACTGCTAAGAATTTGTCTCCCATAGACATGCCAAAAGCACCACCAAAATAAATCTATATATTTCCGTTTCTAAATTTTAATTCTATAACACACCATAGGTCAAATGCAGAAACAGAATGAGATACTTACAAAAGCACATCTTGAAAAGCCATATTCGCATTTGTCACCAAATAAGCACCAAACCGGAAACAAGCAGCATGAGAAAAATACATCATTGCTTGGGTGAAAGAAAATGCGATGCCAAAGATATGTGCTTTCTTAATAGAATTTCTGAAAGGAATTTTTAAAAAATGAATCATAGCATTCATATAAATTTAGTGCAATAATGTTCTTCTCAATCAAGGATCTGTCCCAGCCTTGATGAGAAGAGTCAATAATATCATCGACCATTAGTTATATTTGCATTCTTCTTTGAGGTATCGAAAAGAAAAACCTCTCCTTTTCAAAATTAAACCAAAATGACAATTTTTACTAAGTGATAGGCTATTTAATCATCCCTAAATAAATTCAAATCAGGTCACTGCCTTCTTGAAACTTGCCATACAACCCTGTCTCCCTGTCACTCTTTTTATCTCCATTCCATTCCATCATTTATTACCTGTATGGTCCCAGCAAGCTCTGTTGATACATATGCTCAAACTTTCTCTCCTTAGTCAGAGAAACAACAGTTCGGAAATTTTCTATTGCTTCAGTAGCTATCTGCACAAGAGAGCATAAGACAAGCAAAAGTGAGAATGTAATAAATAATCTACATCTCATAATCATGGACTCACTCCAGAATTTATCACAGTTTTAAGATTCTTAAATATGGAAATCACAATTAATCCTCATTTGATCACTCAATCACAGAGGTATCTAAATAAAAGAACAATTTAACTTCCCACCAAGTTAGGTGTGGATTAAGACAATGTTATGCTACCCACCACCCCTAAGAGTATAATTAGATATTGCTAGAGAGAATGAAGATATATATTCTTATGTGAATGTATGAAGGACAGAGTTAGAGTGAGAGTTCTGAAAAAGATTGCTATTCTTCCTGTATTGAGAGAAGATGTATGATTCCAGGGGAATATTCCAAGGGATCCCTAGGGATAAGTTAGAGACAACCAAAGAAAATGAGAACAACTTTGGAAGGAAAACCTATCTGTGAAACTGGCTCCTTAACATGTCACTGATATCCAATTTGTCTCTCTAGAGACTACAGGGAATTACCCAGTAGGTGAGATTAGGGACTTTCTCTTGGTTGCAGAGTTTCTATCTAATCAACTCATTGATTTTTCGGTATTTTCAGGTATATGCTAGTTCTCATAACTTCTCTGATTTCTACTTGCTATTGTCTTAAGAATAGGTTTTATTAGCTATTCATTTCTGTGCACATTTTCGTATTGGTGTATGTGAGTAGCATGTGGTGGGAAGCAGTCAAGTCAACAGGTATGAATTTGGGGTTGCCACTTCCCCTTAATGGGAAAGCAATTAAATAATCTAATGGCTTTAGAACCTAAAAATCCTTCCCCTGTGATTTACAAGGGCAAAAAGGCACGATTCTTTTCTGATATCCTTCTCTAAGGAAAGATCTACTCCGATCTCCAGACAAGGATTTCCCCTTCAGGCAAAGATGAGCAGGCATAATGTTGGAGATACTAATCAATGGTAGTGACTCCCCTCTAAGGTTACTTCTGATTTACCTTGTGTGGATCTTGAATGTACATAATTGTTTCCATATTCTCTCCCCACATCAGACTGTGAGCTCCTTGAGGGAGAAACTAATTTTGCCTTTCTTAAATACTTACAGCTCAGCAAAGCCCCTAGCATGGAATCAGCATTTAATAAATGCTTGATTTAACTTGAACCCCCCTCCTCCACCTCCAAGTTACTTGTCTGTAAATATGTATCCTTACATAGGGCATGCATATTTTACAGAAGGAATCTGAAAGGTCCCCAAGAATCTGATTTACTCATTTCACCAATAAGAAGAAAACCCTAAAGCATTCTGTATATCAAACCCCTATTCTTCCCACTAGGAGTTAATGTATTCTTTCTGAGCTCCTGTTTCACTCAAGGACACTATGAACTAAATATAATCTGGTAGGCAGGGAAAGAGATTTACTCTGGACTCAAAAACTTCTTATAAAATCTGATACATGTATCAATTTGCAACCTGTGGGACATTGAGATTTCCCATAATTAACCATCTCATTATGGCTCCTCTAAAATTAAGAATTACCATTTACAAAAGTATTAAATTGAAGACTAGAAGACCCTCCTAAGAAAAGTTTGTAATATTTCCTTTGTGAGGTCTGTGAAAAATAAAAGTTCCTATAGCAACTAGGAAGATCAAAATACAAAGTCAGAAGAAGACAGCAATCTTAAAATGTTTACATGTGAAGCCTGTATAGGTAGTTTCGTGTCCAAAAAGTCCTCTTAGAAGACCTTAAAAAGGATTTTAAAAATCAAATAAGGGAGACAGGAGAAAATTTGGAAAAAAGAAATGAATTATGCTAGAGATTTATGAAAAAAGAATCAACAGCTTGGAAAAGGAGGCATAAAAATCGATTGAACAAAACAACTCTTTAAAAAATAGAATTGGCCAATAGGGGGAAAATACACTGGATACTAGGAAGGAAAAAAACTCAATAATTCAATAAGGTTAAGCTTTATATTTCTACATTAGAAGATGATACTTATAACTCTTAAGAATTGTATCTCGAGAATTTTATCTCTATTAGGAAGGTCAGAAGGAATATGCTTAGACAGAGGTGTGAGTATAAGTTAACTTTTTTGGAATGGTTAAAAAAAATGATTAAGGGGTGGTAAAAGGATTATATTGGGAGAAAGGAAAAGGGGGATACAAACAGGGTAAATTATCACACAAAGAAGCATGGAAGATCTATGATAGTAGAAAGAAAGTAGTGAGTGAATATTGTTTAAACTTTTATCTCACTGAATTTGGCTCAAAACTAAAGTAACCTACACACTCAGTTTTATTTTAAAAAATCTGTCTTACCCAATAGAAAAGTAGGAGTGGGAAGGACAAAGGAGAAAGGGAGAGGAGATCAGAAGAGAGTGCAGAAGTAGGAGGAGAAAAAGGAAAAAAGGAGTAAAGCTGATAAAAGGGGGACAGATTGGGGAAGATGGTGGTGGAAGCAAAATACTGATGAGGAGGGAGAGGGTGAAAGGAGAAAGAAAAGTGTAAAAGGGGAGGGAATAGGATAGAAAGAAATAGTATTCATAGCTTTGAATGTTAATGAGATGAACTCTGATAAAATCAAAGTGAATAGTACATTGAATTAAAAACCATAATCCTAGAATATGTTGTTTATAAAAACACATTTGAAGCAGAGAGAGACATACAGAGAATAAAATAAAATAAAAGGCTGGAGTAGAATATATTATGCTTTGGCTAAAGGTAAAAAAAAAAAAAAAAAGCCCAAGCAGCAATCCTGATCTCAAAGAAAAAGCTAGAAGAGATGTTATGAAAAGAGACAAGAAAGGAAATTACATCTTTCTAAAAAGTCACATAGACCATGAAATAATATCAATACTAAACATATATTCACCAAGTGGTATAGCACCCAAATTCATAGAGAAGATGAGTTACAGGAAGAAATAGATAGCAAAAGCATACTAGTGGTAGATCTCAACGTACCCCCTCTCAGAACTAGATAAATCTAACTAAAAATTCAAGAAACAAATTAAGGAAGTGAATGAAATTTTAGAAAAAGTAGATGAAAAATCTCTGGAAAAAACTTATACGGATAGAAAAGAATATACCTTTTTTCTAATGATACATGGCACCTACATAAAAATTGACCATAAATAATGATATAAAAACTTCATATCAGATTCTGAAAGGTAGAACTATTAAATGAATGCTTTTCAGATCACAATGAAATAAAAATTACATGTAATAAAGGGGCATGGAAAGATAGATTAAAAACTGGGAACTAAATACTTAGTATTAAAGTGGGTTAAACAACAAATCATAGAAACAATAATTTCACCAGAGAGAATGAAAATAATGAGACAATATACCAAAATTTATGGAATGCAGCCAAAGTAATATTTAGGGGAAATTTTCTATCTCTAAATGCTTACATGAATAAAACAGATAAAGAGCACAAGAATAAATTAGGTATGCAACAAAAAAAGCTAAAAAAAAAAAAAAGGAATGAATAAAAATCCCAAATTAAATAGTCAGTTTAGAATTATGAAAATCAAAGGAGATATTAATAAAATTCAAAGTAAGAAAACTATTGAACTACTAATTAAAACTAAGAGCTGGTTTTATGAAAAAAGCAAGAAAATGCATAAGCCTTTGGCTAAATTGATTAGCATAAAGAAAGAAGAAAATCAGATTACCAGTATCAAAAATAAAAGGAGTGATCACCATCAAAAAGGGGGGAATTAAAGTAATCATTAGCAGCTATTGTGCCCAATTGTATGACAATAAACCTGATAATCTAAGAAACAGATGAATATTTACAAAAATGTAAATTGTCTAAATTAATAGAAGAGGAAACAAAATGCTTAGTCTCATTTTAGAAAAATAAATTGAAGAAGCCATCAATGAATTCCTTAAGAAAAAATTTCCAGTGCCAGATGGATTTAAAAGTGAATTCTACCAAACATTTAAAGAACAATTAATTCTAATACTATGTAAACTATTTGGAAAAATAGGCAAAGAAAGAGTTCTGCCAAATTCCTTTTACAACACAATATGGTTCTGATACCTAAACCAGAAGAACCAAAACAGAAAGAAAATTATAAACCAATGTCCCAAGAATGTTGGTGCAAAAAATTTAAATAAAATATTGGCAAAGAGATTACAACGATTTATCATGAGGGTAATACACTATGACCAGGTGCAATTTATACTGGGAATGTAGGCCTACTTCAATATTATGAAAACTATTAGCATAATTGATCACATCAATTAAACAAAAACAACAGAAATCACATGATTATCTCAATAGATGAAGAAAAAGCTGTTAATAAATTATAGCACCCATTTCTAATAAAAATACTAGGAAGCATAGGAATAAATGGAGCTTTCCTTATACTGTTAGTTATTTTTCTCAAATCACCAGCAAGCATCATCTGTTATGGGGATAAGCTAAAATTCTCAATAACATTAAGGATGAAACAAGGATGGCAAATCATCACCACTATTATGCAGTATTGTTCTAGGCATATTAGCCTTTGTAATAAGAAAAAGAAATTGAAATAATTAGAGTAGGCAATGAGAAGACAAACCTATCATTCTATAAAAAAAGATAGGATGGTATACTTACATAATTTTAGAGAATCAACTAAAAAACTACTTAAAATAACAACTTAAGCAAAATTGAAGGACATAAAATAAACGCACATAAACAATTAGCATCTCTATATATTAGCAACAAAGTCCTCCAACATGTGATACAAATAGAAATTTCATTTAATACAATGATAGAAACAGAAAATGTTTGTGAGTCTACATGCCAAGACAAACCCAGAAACTATGTGAATACAATTACAAACCACTTTTCACATAAAGTCATTTCTAAACAATTGATAAAAGATCAATTGCTCATGGGTAGGTTGAACTAATGTAATAAAAATGACAATTCTTTATTTTTCTTTTAAAAATTTTTTCCTTAATATTTTATTTTCCTCCAGTTACATCTAAAAACAATTAACTTTCATTTTTAAAATTTTATGAGATCCTAATTCTTTACCTTTCTCCCTCTCCAACCCTTACCTCCATTAAGAAGGCATGCAATTTGATGTTGTATGTGTGTAATCATGAAAAACATTTCCATATGAGACATCTTCTGAAAGAAAACACACATCAAAAATACTTCTCAAGATAAATAAAGTAAAAAAGGATGCTTCAATCTGTATTCAGACACCCTTAGCTCTTTCTCTGGGGATGGAGACCATTTTTCATCATAATTCCTTCAGAATTATCTTGGCTGATTGTATTGCTAAGAATAGTCAAGTAATTCACAGCTGATCATCTTATTAGATTGCTATTACTTTGCACACTTTTCACTTTCCATTAGCACACGGAAATCTTTCCAAGTTTTTCTGAGAGCAACCTGCTTATTATTATTTCTTATGGTACAATACTATTTCATCATAATCACATACCACAATTTGTTCAGTATTATTTTTATACACATAGCTTCTTTTCCGTTTTGTTCTTTTTATCTCTTTTGGAATGTAGACCTAGTGGTGGTATTGCTTGGTTACAGGGTATGCATAATATAGCCATTTGGCCATGGTTCCAACGTGCTTACAGAGGTTGAATCAGTTCACAGTTCTACCAAGAGTGCATTAATATCTCATTTTTCCCACATTCCCTCCAACATCGTTATTTCCCTTTTCTGTCCTATTAGCCCATCTAACAGGTATGAGGTAGTACCTCAAAATTATTTTAACTTGCATTTTTCTAAAACATAATTCTACTTAAATTAATGATTATTATATAGTGCCAATTATCAAAACCATTTGGTACTAACTAAGAAACAGACTGGGGGATAAGTAGAATAGATTAGGTAGGCAAGGCATAGTAGTAAATAACTATAGTAATCTACTGTTTGCTAAACCCAAAGACTCTAGCTTTTGGTATAAGAATTCACTATTTGGTTAAAAAAAAAACTGCTAGGAAAACTTGAAAATAGTATGGTAGAAATTAGGCATAGACCAATATTTCATACTATATGTTAAAATAAGATCAAAATGAGTACATGATTTATTCATAAAGGGTGATACCATAAACAAATTAGGAGAGAAGGAATAGTTTACCTGATAGAGAAGGGAAGAGCTTATGATTAAACAAGAGACAGAGAAAATTCTAGATCATTAATTTTTATTACTTTAAATTAAAAAGGTTTTGCAAAAACAAAATTAGCATGACCAAGATTAGAAGGAAAATAGAAAGAAAAAGAATATTTACAAGAGTTGCTAAAAAAGGACACATTTCTCAAATAATAGAGAATTTATATGACAACAAGTCATTCCTCGATTGAGAAATGGTCAAAGGATATAAACAGGCAGTTTTCAAATGAAGACAATAAAGCTTTCTATAATCATATGAAAAATACTCTAAATCCCTATTAATGAGAGAAATGCTAATTAAAACAACTATGAGTTACCATCTCACACCTATCAGATTGACTGATATGATAACAAAGGAAAATGGTAAATATTGAAGAGGATGTAGAAAAATTGGAACACTAATGTACTGTTGATGAAGTTTTGAACTTTAAAAAAAAACTATTTTCCCAGTTACACACAAGAACTTTTTTGGTTGTACATGTACATCCATTCTTTTATACATTTTGTTATGAATCATATTAGGAGAGAAAAATCAGAACAAAAGGGAAAAACATGCTAGTGAAGTTTTGAACTGATAAAATCATTCTGGAGAGCAATTTGGAACTACAGTCAAAGGGCATTCAAACTGTGCATCCCCTTTGATCCATCAATAACTCTACTAGGTCTATATCCCAAAGAGTGATCTTATAAAAGAGGGGAAAGGCCCTACATATACAAAAATATTTAAAGCAGCTCTTTTTGTGGTGGCATTCAATAAATTCCATTCTCTCTCTATTGCCTTCAGGATAATCTTGCTAGGCTAGGAAATTAAGGGAATACCCATCAACTAGGGAATGCTGAACAAGCTGTGATATAGGAATGCATTGTTCTATTAATAGGACAATTGTTTTATAAGAAACGATCAGCAGATTTCAAAAAAATTGGAAACACAACTTAAAATGATACTAAATGAAGTGAGAAGAATACATAATAACAGCAACATTGAACACTGATCAACTATCATTGGTTTACTTCTTTTCAGTAATCCAATAATCCAAGACAGTTCCAAAAGACTCATGATGGAAAATGCTATCCATATACTGAGGAAAAATTATGGAGTTTGAATGCAGATTAAAACATTATTTTCACTTGTTTTGAGTAGTTTTTCCCTTTTGTTCTGATTCTTATCACAACATGACTGACCTAGAAATATATTTACATTATTGCACACATATAACCTACATCAGACTGCTTATTTTGAGGAGGAAGGAAAATTTTGAAACGCAAAATCCTATCAAAATGAATACTGAAAGCGATTTTTACATGAAACTGGAAAAAATAAAATATTATTTGTCAAAAAAGAATACATTTCAGAAAGATTATTAACAATAAAGGTAAAAGGTCAGACCTTGAATATAGTTCTCCCCAAAGGCCTTACACTCTAAACTTATTCTAATAAAAGTCTGGTTATATTTTGGAATATGAAGGTTTAAAACAAAACTTTCAAAGTTTTCTGTTCTTAATTTCAGCAGTTATCATACTGTGTACAAAACATAATCAGTTACTTTTAAAGTAAGAGCTACAAAAGCAGTAGCACTTATGAGGCATACTAAACAAAACCATATAATCACTTAATGACTAAAGAATTCATTGTCTAGCAGAATGAAACAATTAAGGAGAAGCTTAACCAGCCTTCTGAGATATTATTTTCTAATCAGAGGAATGGTAAATAGCATTTAGGGTTTTCTATGGAAATCTTTTTACATCACACAGTTGGGGAAAAGAGCAAATAGTATTAATAGCTTTTAGTGGAGATAACTATTTTATCATCTCTATCCATTCCTCATCCTCCATAACTGCTGCAGAAATTTATTTTTTCAACTTTTGAAAGACCAAAAACGATAAAATTTTTTCATCATCAAAATAAAAATAATTAAAAATGACTTTTTAAAAATGGATTGGCAATCTATAGCATGTGTGATGTAAAATGACTGTTCAGGAGCTTGGGCACTTGTTCTTCTCCAGTACTTTAACAAACTGTCCTCCTGCCAGTGAGAACCAAGGTTACCGTAATATATCAGTCTTTAACCCTTTCTTCTCATTCTACTCAATAAAAAAATTTAAAACTAGCAACAATATTCCAGATTTAACAGGTTCATAATCTGTGTCTAATATCTATAATTTAGGATTGCTTCCCTGAGAGAGTTCCCATATGGGACATAACAACAGCCTCTCAATATAAATTCAGGAATATAATTTATTCCTAGATTTTCTCCTTGCTTCTATAAGTAATTGAAACTAAGCATAATACTTATTTTATTAAGAAGTTGGTCACAAGTATTTTATTTACAGGTTGGTCTCACATGTCCCTCTTCTTTCTGACACAGTTATCACTTTGATGTAGTGGACTATAACCTAGTACAATAGAAGGCTTGTATTGGTCTTCTTGCCTCAACGTTTTCCTCAATTTTGTCCCTATTTCACTGACCATGTCACTTCCATTCAATAAATTCCATTCTCTCTCTATTGCCCTCAGGATAATCTTGCTAATTATATTTTATTATCCTCCAGGTATTTTGTGATCCTGGGACACTGACTTCCAGGGGCAATACAATCTATGCACTTTTACTAGATGCCGCTCGGACCTGGAATTCTCTCTTCATGAATTTCATGGCTCCCTTGAAATCTCACCTAAAATTACACCTTCTGTAAAAACCCTTTCTTGATTCCCTTTAATATTAAGGGCTCCCTTCTGAGAATACTGCCAAAGTGTGTGTGTGTATAAATCCTTGGATATAGTTTGTACATAAATATTTAGCCATTAACCATCCCAATTAGACATTGAGCTTCTTTAAGCAAGGTCTGATTTTGCCTTTCTTTGTATCCCCAGAGCTTAGCACAGTTCCCGGAATACTATAAGCTCTAAATGTTCAGTGACTTGACTTGGCACAAATATGATCTTCAGAAATTGACTGATTAACAACTGATAAAGGGATATTAACTCTATATTCATGTCATAGTTCTGGTTCCAAAGGTTGAAGCCCAGAGAAATCGGTAAGAATCACAGCTGCACAAATTACTGAGGATTAGGGCCAGTCAATATTCCAGGACAGTCAAAAACTGTCCTGATATTCTACTTATACAAATGTCAGCTGTTCATCACCACTCCTGCTGTAGAGAGGATTATTTAACCCGACCGAAGATATATCATAGACATTGTTACAGATCAGACTCTGTCATAAATCCCCAGCTTTGGGTTTGGGAACTGGAAACATTTGATTATTAAGAGCCCTGTAGCTGGGGTTTGGGTGAATAATGGTATAGCAGTGGCCCAGAATGTAAGGTTCCCAATAGGAAAAAACAAACATGAAGGAAGAAAGTTTTATAAAAACCCATTTGTAAATTTTCAAAGCAAAATAAAACATACTAAGAATACACAACTTGGATAGGACATTTATAGGAATTTACTGACAAATTCTTATTTACTGAATACTTAAGTATATTTTTCACCAAAAATAGTTTGAGATTAAATATCTGCTGGGTTATGTGATGTTAAGTAATTCATATTAAACATTTTTTAAATGAGACAAACAACAGTAGATGGAAGGCAAAAGACCAGGAAACTTTGGTGTGCATGTTCAATCCAACTATAGACATATTAGTGACTTTCCTTTTTGCTTCAATTCCTAAATCTACTAAGCAAGCAGATAATCTGGTCATTCTGATGACTGACAGTTACTTCAAGGGATAAATAATCAGAGCATATAAATAAGCATAGAAAACTTAGTTTGACTGACCTTTCCAGCACTCTCTAATTCTTTCTTGTCTTTCTGGGCATGTCCAGCCAACATTTTCATTTCAACAACACCTGCTATTGCAATGACAGGTACGATTGCTAAGAGCAAAAGCGTTAGCTGCCAGCTATAGATCAATGAGATGATAATTCCAGTCCCAAGGTTGGCTATATTTTGTGCAATAAGAGCCAGTCTAGTACCAGTAGCCTGAAAAACATAATAGTATTTTGAAAATGGAAAATGCTAAACCTTAACGGATGTCATAAAAGCACATAATCATATGAACTCACAACTGAATATCCTGTTTGCGAAATAATAGGAACATAAATATGTTATATTAAAGTTTTTTAAATACTTTACATACATTCATTTGATCCTTGCAGCAACCAAGTGATGCTATTATTATCCCCATTTTATAAAGTAAGAGACATTCATTTCCGATGACTTTCCCAGGGTCATACATAGTCAGTAACTGAGGCAGAATTCAAACTTGGGTCTTCCAGATTTGGTACCCAATGTGCTATCCACTGCTGCACCTCACAAAGGGCAAATACTCTTTTTCATATTTGAATTTGCAGTGCTCAGCACAGTGCCTTAATATAAATAGTAGGCATTTAATAAAAGTTTCCTCACTTGGTAGTCTCCAGAATTTGCAAAAGATAGTCTTTTCATGAAAACTTACAGGTTCTACAATATCATAGAGAAGAAATATTACATATTTTTATACAATGGTTGATGAAAATGTACAGAAGAACATCAAGTTCACATTTAACTCAAAGAATACAAACAAAGCCAACAGGAAACCTGATACTTACCCCCTTAACTTGGGAGGCATCAGTAGCAAGTCTTGTAGTCAGAGCACCAGTGCTGTTTTTAGGGTCATCAAACCAATGTAGATCCTGCAACATAAAACAAAATTTTTATTTGTGGGTATAGAATACTGCATATTGTATCCATTTTTTTCAATTGTCTAAATGCCTTTGCTAAATTTTCTTCTCTTTTCTTTCCCAGTGAACAGGGAAAGGGGTGAAGAAAAGGAATGAATACCACTACATATAATATAAAAACAATGAGATGAGCAGAACCAAGGGAACACTGTATACAATATCAGCAATGTCATTTTCAGAATGACTTTGAATGACTAAGTCATTTTGACTACAATCAATACCCAAATTAACTCTAAAGGACACATGAAGAAAGATGTTATCTATAGACAGAAAAAGAAATCATAAACAGAAGACTGCATAGGATAATTACACACATACATATACATTCACACATACACACACCTATTTGTGTCAAAAGGGCTGAGTAAAGGAAGGGAAGAAAAAAAAAAAGAAGAAATAAACATGTTAACGTTTTTGCATATTTGGAAGGAATGGCAAGTAGTAGTGCATGGTAGATTTGCAGTTTCATGTGCAATAATTTTTTACTCTATTATGTTATGGAGATACTGGTTTTAATTTCAAAAGTTAAAATTTCATAAATTAAAAATAAAATACATTTTCTAAAAAGAAAAGTAATGAAGGGATATTGTATAAAGCACCTAACTTTTCTCCCTGACGCTATTCCTGTCTAGGAATGAAAGAGAGAGAAAGGGTGTAGCACGGATGCAGGAGCATTAGCTATAGATGCCAAAGTGGAAGTGACAACTCTATCTTTGCCAACTGATCACAAGTAGAAAGACTACAAGACAATTCTAAGGGCATGCGTCAGAATGAAAAGATAATTTATTCTGGGAGGATGGATGGTGATTGGTCCCAGCCATGGACAGTGCTAAAGCAATGACAGAACCAGAGATCTAGTCCGTTCCCCCTATTTTTAAAGATAGTGGGGCTAAGATTCTAAACTAGCTCTTATCATTACACAAGTACACTTGTCCTTGGCATGATGGCATCATCCTAGGTGATATGGTCATACCCATTCAGTACCTAATGATGATGGGAGGAAGCTAAAGAACTTACTACTGACCTAAGTTGAAAAGAATTTTGTACTTGAGAGTCAGAAAGATCAGAGTTTAAAATCAGCACAAGATATCTATTAGTTGTGTGAGTCTGAGAATGTCAATTAACCTTTTCTGTTTCCTCATCTATAAAATAAAAAATATACATCTGATCACCTCTAAGACCCCTCCCATCTTTAAATCGAAGGTCCTACAAGTAAAGCCATAGGAGAAAGCATTAGGGACCAACTGTCACACTCAGTTTCCTGATCTAAAAAGGGGATAATAATATCATCTACTTCACAGGGTTGTTTTGAGAATCAAATGAGATAATGTGTAAATTGCTTTCAAACTTTAAAAAGCTACATAAGTTCAAGTTGTTCTCCCTAGTTTTATGGGTAGTTAAATCTTGTTCAAATTATGTGAAAGGGATATAATATAATTAATAGGTAAGAATATAATAATAGTTCATCATACCACTGGGGACTTTTATGTGGTGTAATGGAAAAAATTGGAGGGCTGAAATTTGGGGTCATATATTCTGAGTTCAAATACTGGTAGATGAAAGGCCTTTTGAGATCATTTAGATCAATTCCCTCATGTTATCAGAAAGTGTGAAGCCACTTGCTCAAGAAAGCTGACAGATTCAGAATCTGAACCCTGGTCTTGAGAGCCTAATTCAAGGGCAAGAAGACAACTCCTCTCACAGTAACAACTACTCACCTTCTTTAAGAAGTCTTTCCCTCTAAATTTTGATGCCTTCCCTTTAAAATTACCTCCCTTTTATTTGGGTTAGATCTTGTTTGCACATAGTTGTTTACATGTTGTTTCCTCATTGGGATTTGAAGACTCTGAGTTCCTTGAAAACAAGGATTGTTATTTTTCCCCTCTTTCATTGTATTCTCAATGCTTAGCACCAAGCTTGGCAATAGTATGGCAAAATGGCTAACAGGAAACTCACTGGATCTTGAGTGTGATGGCCCTGCTTTTAATCCTGAATCACCTATTTAAGTCTCTGTGTGACCTTGGGAAACTATCTTTCTGAGTTTGCATTTCCTCTTGAGCTCCAAGTCACATAATACCTAAATTCTTTCCATCTGTGGGTAATCGACCCAGATATATAACTAGTTGAGGTATCATTCCTGCAATCATACATCTTTGATTCATCATTCTGGATCACTGTTCATTATTCACTGATAAGTTCTTAGCAAATGCCTATTGGTTTCATCTTTAGAAGTGCCATCCTTGCTTGACAAATTCTAAGATTAAAAAATATCTTCATATACACTGATCCAGGGAAGATTTTTCTTCCCTTAAGGTGAAGTCGTACTCATCTATAATCATGAAGAGTAAATCATTTTGAAGATTTAACAAACTCCCTGTAGCCCTTGCAAGCCTCTCTCCTCTATTTGAAAATGCAAAAACAAGGGTTCTTCCAAGAACCCAAGAGCATTAGTAAACTAAACCTGGATGAACAAAAAGTCTTATGTGGATAAATTTTTAAGTTTGCATTAGCATTCTAATTTTCTTAAATGTATTTAGCTCTTTATTAAGGGTTATAGCCAGGATTAATTTGTAAGAAAGTAGTGGCCTTGTTCTAAAAAAGGAAAGAATCCTTATGCAATAGGTAGCCATCATTTTATCATCATTATCAATTTTGGACATAAGAGAGAATACCTGTCTCAACATTGATTTAAAGGCCTTATATCGGAGTCTCTTTGTAAGTATCTCTCCAGCTTTGCCGAATGTGAAGCCCTGTTGAAAAGAAAAGAACACATCAGGAAAAGGAAGGGAAGAAACATTTACCACGTGTATTACGTTCTAAAAATTATGCTAAACACATAGCTTATTTACAAATATTAACACATTACAGAGTTTTCTTTAATAGAACACTAATGACCAGGAGGAGGAGGGGAATTATCACGACTGAGGAACCCCAACGTCACAGGCACTTTAAGGCAGCACATTTGCTTCTAGTGTTGTTCTACTACATGATCTTATTGGGTAAATACTTTTCTTGGTCTAGATCTCTTTTCCAGTTAGATGCTCATAGGATAGCCATGCTTATTTCTTCCATTGTGATTCTTCTCACTTAGATTTCTCGATCTAAATTCCACACTGCTAGCCTTTAAGCCCTTTTTCAAGACCCATTATTTTGATGAAATCTTTCTTGGCTACTTTCACTTTTCCATGATCTCCCATGATCTTTCCTTTCTGTGAATACTTACAATTTTAATATTTGGAAGTATACAATCTTATACTTGATGGTATTTTGCCTATGTACTCAAGTAAGTTGTTCCAGGTACTTCCGTCTTATCTCTCCAGTGTCTGGAAAAGAAGAAGCCTGATTTTCCACTCTTCCTGTTATGGATACAGTGAGCATCTGGCACTCATATGCTTTTAACTCCCTAGCTATTATTATTATTATTATTATCTCTCCTTTATTATATATTAACTATATGATATTAACTATATCTCTCCTTCCCCATATTGTCATATATACCCTTATCTATTTACATGCTGTATCTGCCAATAGAAGGGAACTGCTTTGAGATCAGGATCCATTTTTTTTTTTTTTTCCATTTTGGTTTAGAAGTCTGGGCCACTAGCACAATGCTGTCTAATGAAAAGATCCTTAACAAATTTTTGTTAGATTGGATTAGATTACTAAATGTTAATAAGATTAACACAGATTTAAAAGAGCATGAACTGGCAAAAGGAATCACAGTGCAAAAGAAAGTACAATGATCAAAATTAGGAAGAACATCTTAAAGTTTGCAATTTCATTCAAGTCATTTGAAAGCTATAATACTAAATTCTTGAGAGCCATGTTCTCTACTGGCTTTTTCTCCCTACTGCTAATTTTACCTTAAGACACAAATATAATCCTTATTTAGGAAAGGATCCCATTTCTATAAAAATTGGGTAAATTTCAGCATTAGTAAAGAAAATATATGCATTTTCATTTTACACCTTGTAAGACTTATTTCTCAGCATTTTTCTAGGTCAAGGATTAATATTTCATTTGAAGTAACCTGTTTGTTACAAAGCTTTTTAGGGTCCACTCAAATTCCATATCTAATTATGATGTTAAATCCCACACTCAGTTCCCTCTGACTCCCTTCAACTCTATTCTCAATCATATAATGGGGAGAGGAAGTGTGCCAATTGAAAAGGGATAAAAAGATGGAACAGAGAGGAAAGAGAAGAAGTATGTACATGTGTTGTCAAGGTTGACCCATTTTTTAATAAAATCAACAGAGTACATTTCCAAGTATGAAGTTTTATTTACACTTTTACCAATAGAAAATCCACCATCACTGTGTGTCAGGAGACTCTAATAACTTCCCTCTATAACTTCATTGCATGTAACTTGTATTTGTTTTGTAATTATTCTATGTCTCCGATATAGACATAACATCCCCCTTCCAATAGAATACAAGCCTCATGAGAGTAGGGATCCATTTGCTTTTTGTCTTTGTATTCATAGCATTCAAGGGCTGATATTTCATAAGCCTTATTAAATGTTTGTTCATTGAGTGATCATGCTAAGACAAACACGAAAGTTCCCTCACATAGCTTACATTATATAGGGAAGAAAAGACATGCAAATGGTTGTAGAAAATAAGTGAAAATCTGCATACTTACTTGAAGAAAAAAGGCAATGAAAGAAATAACTCCAAGGACTAAAAACAATAATGAAAACATATCACTATCACGTTTTCTTTTTTCATCTTCATGAAATTCTGTGAAGATCTACAAAAAATAATTTATTTTTATCAAAAGAATGTAGACATTGCCATGCTCACTCACCATAAAAGTCTACATGTCCCAATATTCTTTTGTCAACAGAGGCCTTAAAATATCAATGGAACCACTTTTTTGAGATCTAGCTTACAGTTTTTGCATATATTAATTTTTCTCTTACTTACTCTTCCATTCATGCATTTGTCTAAAAGTTTTATATAATCTATTTACATTTTATGTGAACTACTTTGGGGGGGGTGGGGGAATGAAAACCATATGGGACAATGTTTTAACTGATACAGTTCACTAAAAATATTAAAGAAAGGCAGGGCTGAAGGTTTGAAACACAAAGCAAACTGACATACAAGGCTTTCTCCTCTGGCAAAAGATAGATTATTTCATTATAAAACCAGGATCATAGGATTTAGTGCCACAGAGGACTCATCTGACTTCTTCTCTGAGCTCTAGACCCACATCTCTACCTGCATAAAAGATCGCACTTGGGTATATATTCAAACTTCAAACATTGCTCTTCTCATTCTACCATTGCAATGTGTGACACCTGCCACATTATTTCTGATTTATAGCTCCCTCTCATGTCTCATGTCCAACCAACCATCAAATTTCAACTATTAGCAAGAGGGAATGAAGAAATCCAACTTCCAAATTAGATTTGGAAGATAACAAAATATCCAACCTATCTGCTAACTTAATAGATAAGGACCAGAATCAAAAGAGATTGTGGCTTGCTTGAAAAATCTACACAGTGCAGAGTCATGTCAAATCCACATTTCCTGAACCCTAATCCAGCACTCTTTTTCCTACCACAAGTTCTGCTAATACTGAAATAGATGCATAAATAGCACATCAGAGTCATTTTGAGTCCTGCCACTCTTTCTAAAAGGGCATTATACTCCTACACTAGCTACCAAAGAAGTAGTGCAGTAGTAATATGCAGAAATGTCTAATTCTACTGGCCTCATTCCCTTGCTCCTCATACTCTAACACATTAAATCTCATTTTTTTCCCTCCATATCCCCAAAGGCTAATTTTTGCTTAAGTTTGTTTGAAGATATGACTTTTTAAAAGCCCATCCTTAATTACAACACAAACTGTTGTAAATGCTTAAGGCAAGACTCAAAATACTGTAGTCATTGGAATGCATCATGCGACTCATAGCTCTTACCCCAATAATCCTGGAAAATATTACAGAAAATGCTGGCTGAAGACCTCCATTGATAATGGCACAAAAAATACCAACCACAAAATAAGGCCATTCTGTCTTATTCATCTTCAGAATCCTGAGAAAAGAAACTTGAGGCACATTTTCATCCTAAAAAATAAAGACATCATGACGAATAACAGAATTTTCAAAATAAAATAATTTTGGTGTAAATGATCATTATCTGCTTGCAGCTAGAGCTTAGAGGATAAAACGTTCTCCAGCCTCAGGTGCATAAGTAGCTCCCAACAAAGACCATCCAACACTTGCATCTCTCCCCTCTGTTGTGACTTGTTAGTGGGTAGTCAAAGGCAAATCAGTATCAATCCAATTGGACAACAAGGAGGATGTTTGCTTTCAATCTTGCAATAATGACTAATAATCATTCAGGCATATCACACTAGCTCAGATTTAATGTTTGCAGTTTTCATTTGAAAATCACTATGCTGTATTCACCAAATAGACTGGTCAAACTTCATGTAAGTTACGAGGCACAGCATTCACGGTTTTGCTTCTCCATTTCAAGAAACATCAACTATATGTAAAACACACTGTCAGGTGAGGATGATGATGAAAAGACAATTCTCCCCCCACACACACACTAAATTCAAATTTTACTTTTTTCCATTTGACATTCTAGCTCTCACTTCAAACAAGCAGTTTCAGAGATTCATTTTTTTAAAAAGCTAAACAAGGTAACAGCAACATGTCAATTTGCTATTTTTAATATAATTAATAAGGCATCAGATTTAGAGCTGATTGGCTACCAAGTGATCCAAACGTTATTTTACAGATAAGAAAATAAAGTCCAGGTAGGTCAAATGATTGTAAGCCTTAGAGATGGAATATGAATTCAGATTCTTAGAATGTAGAACTATATTCTAATATTCACTTAAATTTTACAACCTATCATTTGATAAGATGAATGTGGGTGAAAGTTTTTTCTACCGCTTCTTGCTTTCACATTATTAATGCAGATAGAAACTTAAATCCAAAGTAGTGCTGATTAAAAGTTATCTAACTTTTCATCAACTGATTATTAATTATTAATAGTTGTTGGTTGTCTTAACTTTACATAAACAATTAATTTCATTTGTAAAATAATTCTAAGTTCCTCGTCACGGCATGAAGTTGCAGTACTTAACACATTGCTTAATAAATGCTTATTAGCATGAGTTGACTAAATGGTACACTAATGAGTCAAGGGGCTCTCACAATTTCTGCCAGACTGGAAAAGCTTACAGTATGAGTCTGGTGAAGACTGTATATCCTCATGAGGGTATCAGCATAGCTCACCTGAAAGAGGCCCATTATCAGAAGATTGACACCTAAGTGATGTATGTAAGTATGTATATGTACATATACTTATTAGCTGTGTGACTCTGAGTATGTCAATTTAGTTGCTGGTTTTTAAAAACTTTTAAATTGAAATACGTATATATAATTCTCCTTTCCCCATTGTGAAAGTTAGGATAGTGATGTCCCCATGACCTGGAAAATTTGCATAAATTTTTTGGCCCTCTCTTCACACATATATTTGATTATTATGATATTAAAAGATAAAATATGTTACTGTTACACAACATAATACATATATTTTATACTTTTCCGAGTTTCTAACTTTTTCTATGTTGTCTGTGGCTTCTGCAAAATTCCCCCAAGATTCCCATTTCATGTCTTATGCTGACCTACAGTATATTGAAATCATGATGGAGAAAGTCATAATGTAGAAAGGATAACTGTATCCATCTCTCTTTCTCTCTCTCCCTTTACATAAATAGATATAGATATAAAACACATCCCTAACTCAGTTTTATTTCCAAATATATTTACTATTTAGTGATATATTTTATTCTTGTAAATTAAAAAGGGAACTATCAGTTGTTTCTGGCATATCTAGCTAGCTGTTTATCTATCCAACCATCCATCCAAATATATTTAAATATAGTTGTATCTATCTATCTATCTATATATATATATATCCTTTTCCATAATCATACTCTGCAAAGAGAAAAGAGAAGTGCCTTTTTAACTAAAAATTATTTTTCTTTATAGAAATTCATAAATAGTGCTCTGACATGCAAAAAGAACTGATACTAAGGAAATTAAGGATCCTTGAACTAGTACAATAAAAACAACTTCTGAGTTTTTACTATTTTACCAATTTTTTCGTTCAAGATCATGAAAATGGGAAACTAACAGAGAAAAGTAGGCAGTTGATGGACAAACAGACATGTGAAAATAGGCAAAGAAAGTTGACTTTTTTGTGGGCTACTTGGTTCCTCTTTTAAATTTTAGATTTTTTTTTTTTAAAGCCAAGTACAAAGATTAAATCTGATCTTGCTTATTGTACTTGTGGGGAAAAAAGCCCTGGCCATGGGAGCAAAAAAATACCACGAAACTTACAAGCTTCCTCTCCTCTTCGGTGGTTTTTTTCTCTAAGGTCTGTGTCTTCTTGACACTTGAACGACTTGATCGTCTTCTTAGGCTCCTGGATTCAAAACCTTTTGTAGTTGGTTCTGAGGTATTTATTTCACTTTTCAGTTCATCTGAATCACCCTCTGATTCAATCTGATTTCCTGTTGTCTAACATAAGCAAAATGTGCTTTAAAGACAGTATCTGCTATCAAATTAATCTAAGTTTAACAAATAATACTAAAGATTTAAGTTGGAGTTACTAAGATTAATATTCTGTTTCTTTCTTTTCAGCAATAGATTACTAAGAAATAGCTAGCTATTCAAGTGTTCACTTCACATATTTATATATGTAGGTATGTATATATACATAAACTTATAAGCTGTCTGAGTAAGTCACTTTAATCCTGCTTACCTCCATTTTCTCATTTTTCAAATGAGCTAAAGAAAAAAAGAAAGAACCATTCCAGTATTTTTGCCAAGAAAAATCCAAATAAGCTCATGAAGAGTCAAACACAACTGAAACATACAGCATACACACATATACTTATACATATATGCACATGTATTATATAAATTCAAAGGTAAAATTTATAAATCATTAAATCATGCATATAAGATGCAATGAGAATCATGCAGACAAAAGAAAATGACACAAGATTTGATTTTTTAAAAAAGAATCTAGAAACACAATGTCAAAATGTGATTATATCACATGTCTATATCATTGTCTTTTCTTTTCTGCAATGATTCCTTATGTGTATTCTTTTGTACCATTTTTTTAATGCAGTTAGAGAGACTCGGTCACATTTGTCTTGGCTTTGACCTTAATCACATTCCCAATTTATATTCACAATTTTTTTTCAGTTACCTTATCTTAAGGGTCAAAATTTTAAAACAGCAATGACTCTTACCTAATATTTTTTCAATTTTAAAAAGTGATCTTGAAGAGAGAAGGGCTAATGACTTTCAGTAAAAATTATAGCAAAAATGAGATGAACCAAATCAGTTCCAATGGAGCAGTAATGAACTGAACCATCTACACACAGCTAAAGAACTCTGGGAGATGACTAAGAACAATTACATTGAATTCCCAATCCCTATATTTTTTCCCTGCCCACATTTTGGATTTAGTTCACAGGCTAATTGTACAAAATTTCAGGGTAGGATTCATTTTGTACAGCAAAATAATGGTTTGGTCATGTATAATTATTTTGTTTTTAATTTATACTTTAATATATTTAACATTTACTGGTCATCCTTCCATCTAGGGGAGGTGGTGGGGGGAAGGAGGGGAAAAATTGGAATGGTCAATGCTGTAAAATTACCCATGCATATAACTTGTAAATAAAAAGCTATTATTAAAAAAAAAATTATAGCAAAACAGATGTCTATGAAGAAAAGCTTATGTATATATATATGTGTGTACATGTATATATACATATATGTGTACACACACACACATAGTGAAAATGTACCTGCATGGTAACAAGTTTGAAGTAAACACCTTTCTGTTTCATTAATTCATCATGGTTTCCTTGCTCCACAATTACACCGTCCTCAAAACCAGCTATAACATCTGCTTTACAGACTGTAGACAAACGATGGGCTATCACAATAGTGGTCCGACCTTCTCTTGCCTATGGAGAAAGCAAATTGGAATAAAGCAAAAATTTTTTAAAATTGTAACATACTCAAGATCAGATATAAACAAAAATATGGTATTGGAGGCAACACTGCTAACCCTGACAATAGCACACCTTACCCAATGTACAGTACAAATGAGCTAAAGAAGAAAATGGAGAACCATTCCAATATTATTGCCAAGAAAAACCCAAATAAGGTCATAACATTCATGAATGTCCAAAAATGAAAGGAAAATCTCCAGGATTCTGGACATCTCCTTTTGGGATAATTTATGGGAAGATCTATGTAAGAATTGCACAATATCAATAGCCATTAGAAAGGGTATAATCTGCAGTGATGGAGGGACTAGCCACACCAAGATCATGAATCTTTCAAAGTAAGAGTACCAAAAATAGCAATGACTTGCAAGCTTGGTGTTCAGGAGTTGTTGACAATGTTATCATTAGAGTGATTCATTCTTTGTGTTTTTATCCCTAACACCCAGCAGAGAAACTGCTATATAATAGGCACGTAATAAGTTAATTGTTGATTCATTGATAATGTTATTGCATCAAATGGAATAAATGATGGCCTGAAAGTTTAAGTTTTGAATCTTAGATATAATTTTTATTGACATTTTATCTTACCTAAAGCATACATGCATGTTCAATGAATTCAGAGTCAAAGAGCCTGGGTTCAAATTCTGCCTCACTCACTTGCTATCTCTGTAAACTGAAGCAAATAGATTTCTCTCTCTAGGTCTCAGTTAATTCAGCTATAATATCGAGGGAAGAGATTTTTGTTGTTATTCAGTCATGTCTGACTCCTTGTGACCTCATTTAGGGTTTTCTTGGTATAAAGATACTGAAGTAGTTTTCTCATTTCCTTATCCAGTTAATTTTACAAATAAGGAAACTGAGGAAAACAGGAGTCAGTGACATTAACCCTGCAATGGAATTTCTGACTCTATCAAAGCATGCATTCTCCAATGTATAGTACTAATATTAATGAATATTCAAAGAGTTAAAGGAAAACCTCCAGCACTCTGTTCTTCATGACTCTAGGCCTGACATTGTATCCACTGTGCCACCAAACTGTTCTGGGGAGGGGAGAAAGATAAATTAAATGGCCTCTAAGGTCCCTTTAAATTCTAAATCTATGATTCTTTGAAGGACAATTTAATATAATGGTGATACTAAACCTAAATATATACAACTGTACAGCTGGTTTCTAGACTTATTTTATTATTATTATTATTATTATTATTCTTTTAAAAGAGAAAAGAACTTGTAACTGCAGCTGTAATTCTTGATTTTCATCTACAATTTCCATATTAAATTTAAAGAAATATTAACTTCAATAAATATCTAAAAAGTTATGTGATACTGTAAGCCGTCTAAGCATTTAATTATGATTTTATGTATTGTCAGCTTCAATAACATTTGACCAGAGTCTACAAATAGTTATTGTATCTTTAAGAGTGAATGGAAAATTAACATTTTACTGTTATTCTCTGGAGAGGCAATGAGGAGACAAAACTTTAGATACTATTACGTGTGATGGCTTACAAAAAGCTACAAGAAATAAATTAGCACTTATAATAATCGCTAAAAGTCACTTTACCTATGATTGTTCTTACAACTGATACATCATTGACAATTATGTTTAAAATTACTTGTAATGAAACAGTGGGTATACTGGGTAGAGTACCAGCCCTAAAGTCGCGAGGACCTCAGTTCAAATCCAGCCTCAGATATTTGATACTTATTAGCTATATGACCCTGGGCAAGTCACTTAAACCTGATTACCTCACAAATGAATAAATAAAATTACTTGTAACACTCTGAATAACAGTACAGCTAGTAATTCTGATGTTTATTTAAGCCTAGGAGATTGAAAGATTTTATTTACATACATATGCATAAGTTTCAATAGTTTAAAACTACACTAAGGCATAAATATTTGCCCCCTCTATATTCTGAGCTACTCCCCACTCCCTCTACTGATTCTTATTCTCTCCCTTTGTCTCCTTCCCTTTCTCTCTTTCCCTCCCTCACTCTCCTTTTCCTCTTTCTCCCTCCCTTTCTGTCTATCTGTCTGTCTCTTGTCCTCTCTCTCTTTCTCTTCTTCCCCCCTCTCTACCCATCTCCCTCATTTTCGCCCTCTGTCTCTGTTTTTCTTTCTCTTTTCCCCTTCTTCCACTCCCTCTCAAAAGTCTTACGTCTTTAAGCTATTCAATGTATTAAAGCTGAAAACTAAACTAAGACACCTGAGATATCCTTTATGTGTGTATGTATATACATATATATAATATATACACACATGTGTGTTCTGTGTATTTGAAATTTTAAAGTACTATAAAAATTTAAATATTAAAAAATTTATTCTTCTTACCTAAAATTTGGTTTAAGAAAATCAAAGATCAGGATATTTTCTTTAGATGGCTGGGAGGAATTATCTTAGAAATTACTGAAGAAAATTCCATTTTCTTAGAATAATAAAAAAAGGCATGAAATTAAGGTATCCTTATTTCCATTCCTAATTAAAGCCATTTTATTGAAATTCACTGACCTTATCCAGTGCCACTTGTACAACGGCTTCACTTTCTGTGTCTAAGGCTGATGTTGCCTCATCAAGGAGAAGGATCTTGGGATTCCGAACCAGAGCTCGGGCAATTGCTATTCTCTGCTTCTGACCTCCACTCAGCTGGGCTCCCCTTTCTCCAACCAAAGTATCAAATTTCTGTTTTACAGGGAAGAGAAATACACATCAGAGTAGCTCTCAATATTCCTTTGTAGATCACTACAACAGACATCTATATCTTTCCTCCGTGTTCCAGATATATATTGCTAAGAAGGAAAGTCATTATCAGGTAAAGCAAGTTAAATGGCATAGTCCAATGAAATCTTTCCCCCCCACACACGCACACACACATACACAAACACATTGTATACATATTGTACAGAAAACACACACATGTATACATGTGTGCACAAAATAGACATGCAACACATACACATACACTTCTGAAGACAAAAGGGGCAAAAGATCACTGAAATGAGAGCAGTGCTTTGAGTACAGCTATGGGATTATGGGACAAAAGTCACCAGAGCCAATCTATCCTTTCTATTCTTGCTAAGTAAACCTACTGAGAGTAATTGCTGACTTTTACAAACACCTAATGGAAAGAAGGGAAAGTAGCTTTCTGCTCCAATTCGAATATCAGGTGAGCCTTGGGGAGTTACCATCAAAGGGGAAGGCAAAGTGGTCAAAATGTCAGATTTGACTTGTTGAGGGATTCTTGCTGTATCAATGCAACTGCGGGGCTGACTAACAAAGGAGCACAAAGAGGTCACATTAATATGTGCTTTCATACAAGAAGAGCTGTAACCACATGAATAAGGAAGACATCCGAGGTGAGAATAAGTAGAGAACCAAGAGAGGACAGTGTATCAGAGAAAGTAACCTAAAAAGTAACACCAGCAGTTTTGTGTAGAATCAGCAGCTCTGGAGACAGAGAAGTCTTCTACCCGACCTGAAAGTGAGAAGCCTAAATGTCTTGGATTATGTATTTTTGTTTCCTCTCCTACCTTGAAGATGGGGTGCAGAAGAACTGTGCCTCTATTATTATGGTCGAATTTTCCTTGCTCTCTGTTTTCAATTAAATACTTTGTGCTTTGAATTCACATGTCCTGTGATTTGGTCTGATTTTTTTTTAAAAAAAGAGTATTAGATTGCAGCTTATGAATTTCAGTTTTGGAAAGCTACTGACCAAAGAACACCTTGAATTTGGGTGGGGAAGAGGGAGAAATGTAACTTTCAGGGGCTCATATTAAAGCACCTACATCTAGGATTGGAAATTTCTTACATGAGGAAGTTTCATGATAAAGTCATAGGCATTGGCTTCCTTGACAGCTTTTTCAATCTCTTCCATGGTGACATCTTCACGGCCATAGCGAATGTTTTCAGCAATTGTAGTTGCAAAGAGTACTGGTTCTTGACTCACAACTCCAGTAATTTCCCGCAGATATCTTACGTTTAGGGTTCGAATATCCTGTCCATCAATGGTGACCTGTAAAAGAGGTGAATTTCACTTTCATGCGTCTATATAAGTCAAAAAGATTCACTTCAAGTTAATATTAAAGAATCATATTATAAAATTAAAACTCTGATAAAAGTCAATTCTCTTGAGAGCAACACCATTTTCTTAGGCACTTCATTTATCTTTGATTTCCCATCTCTCTCAGCTCGCAGATCCAGACACCAAGTGTTGCCATTACAATTCCAAAATATGTGTCCCTTCTCTAATTTTCTCTCTTTTCACATTTGTTGCTGTTCTTGCTCAACCATATCTTAGTCTTCTAAATTCCTTTTGGGGTTTTCTTGGTAGAGATATTGGAGCAATTTGTCATTTTCTTTTCCAGCTCATTTTACATATGAGGAAACTGAGACAAACAGTAAAAGTGACTTGCAAAGGGTCACATAGGTACTAACTGTCAAAGGCTAGATTTGAATTCAGGTCTTCCTGATTCCAGGCGTAGCTCTCTATCCACTCTGCCACCTAGCTGGCCCCTTCTCACATGGCCACCACCCTAATCAAGGACTTAATTATCTCTTGTCTAGAAAATTTTGATAGCTTCTTAATTGGTTTTCCCATTCCCATCCTCTTTCCTCTATAATCCATCCTCTTTATACAGTTGCTAAAATTAAAGTAGTTAAAGACACTTCTGGACTCAAATATCTTGAGTGGTTCCCTTTTCTTAAAGGAAAATAAAAGTTCTTCAACATAACACTTAAACTTAACAATCTGACTTCCAATTTAATTTCCCGTCATATTTTACATTGTTCTTCACATCTTTATTATTCCAGCTAAAACTGATGCTTACTGTATCCCATATTTAGCCATCTATAATTTTTCCTTAGTGAATCTGTATCATTCATTTCCCACACCTAGAATACACTCCTTCCTCATCTTTGACAGTGTCTTTATCTTTTTTTTAAAGTTCAGCTTGAATGTAGGTATCACATCCAATAATTATGTATACCTTTCCTGATTCACCTCTCTCACAAATTTCATTTTTAAAAATCTCAGCTGTGTGTATTTTATATCCAACTAGTAGGATTGTTGTTGTTCATCCTTTGTTTGCAAAAAGGACAAATAAAATTACAATAGATGATGTTTTGACTCATAAGTGAGTTGAATTTAAGTGAGTCAGAGATGCACAAAGTTGTTGGATTCACTCATCCAAAGTAGTCAAAGTCCACTGGTAAGCCAAAAGTTAAGGCCACCGGTGGTGACTTGGGATATAATGGATGATTTTGGTATGTTCTATGACCAAGTGCTTTTTTTTTCCCCTGAGGCAATTGGGGTTAAAAGTGACTTGCCCGGGGTCATACAGCTAGGAAATATTAAGCGTCTGAGACCAGATTTGAACTTGTGTCCTCCTGACTTCAGGGTTGATACTCTAACCATCGCACCATCTAGCTGCCTTCTATGACCAAGTGTTAAGTGTTCTTCCACCCATTCTGCCAGGAAGGAAGCTTCCTATGTTTAGGGTAGAGGTTCTCTTAATTCACTGCCAGGTTTGAGACCTCTTGGCTATCCTCAATCTGATTGAGTCTGTCTGTTAAGATGGGTTTTACCAGGAGGTAGCTGCCGTACATACTGTAGCTTCTTAGACCCACAAGCTAAAATTAACTAACAAGTACATACTGAAGGTGAATAAATAGCTCTGAAAAAGGGTTTAACAAGTGCATACACCAGAGGTGCCAGTTCCTTGATCATCCCATATACACCAAATCCTTGAAAGTCCAGTTACCAAGTACAGCGTATCTTACATGCAACAGGGGCTTTAAAATATTGGTGGAACTGACTCTTACCATGCCTTCTGTGGGATCATATAACCTCTGTATCAATTGAACAGTTGTACTTTTCCCACAGCCACTGCTTCCAACCAAGGCTACTGTTTGTCCACTGTAAACCTTGAGATTGAGGCCCTTCAAAATCTGTACAGACAGGTAAGAAAAAGATAATTGGTGTTAATAAAATTTAGAAATAGAGAGTTTAACAAAACTTGATTGGAATTTAGAAGTTTTCTGTTCAAAATTATGCTTCAACTTAAGCATTGCATTTGAACTTATTTTTCTTGAATATTTCTCAGGCAAATAGCCAAAATAGATGAACATAGGATCTTGACAAAAATTCCTCCTCTAGAACACAACTCATCAATTTAATTTGTGCATCTATTTTACAGAAACAAAAAATCCCATCTCTTTATTACAAGTATTCCATTAGTCTTGTTTGGCTGTCAGACATTGTACACAACAATCCTTGAAAAATGAAGATAATTATCTCGCAGTAAGCAACACAGAAGTACAAGGAAAGTGTACATAGATTGAAATATATAATCAATGAGGAAATTCAAAGAAAAACAGGAATAAAAGGTATTATCAGAACAATGTATGACAGGAAGAAATGATTGGTTAATCCCAAGTTAAGAAAGCAAAGGATGACAGTCGAATGGCCCAAGAACTCCATTAATATCTGTCTTTGTTAGAGGAAAGCAAGAAATGCTTCAGAAAATTTATGGGAGGACATATACAAGACATAAAATAGGGGAAGTGTTGATGAGTAATGATCTGCATCACAGGAGAGAAAATGAAAAACGATGAGACTATAGATCCATTTAAGAATTTTGAGTCACTCACCTTGACCTCTTTCCGAGATGGGTAAGTGAAATGAACATTTTTGAACTCTAAGTTTCCTTTAATATTATCTGGTTTATGGCCATTCGTTGAAAAGCTGTCAATAGTTGGATTCTAAATAATATAAAACATGAAAAAATGAGAATACTTCTAGGCCACAATATTGAATTTTTTTCTCCCCAAGAAATGTAAGTAAAATGTTTTAATGAACCAAAAAAAAAAAAAAAAAAAGAGTGGACAACATAATTCGAGTAACATTATCAGACAGAGTTACCGTAAAAGGCAGAGAAACACTGTGTTGCATAATAGGGTGTTGAGTTGAATTCAAAAAGATTCAGCCCAATATCTCACCAGTAACAATGAATGCAAAAGTAGTACCAAGAAATAAAATACACAAATCATATATAAATATGTAAATGTCATGTGAGGGCAAAACATCCTGTTATTGATCAAGCTCAAGAATAATTGGAAGCTGCTCAGAACATCAGTTACATACCGAACAAGCACTTAAAGCTATATGTGACAATATAAATAAATAGGAAAACAGTCATGAGAGCATCTTAAACCAATGGCTATGGAAGTGATATCTGTAGAATGCCATGTGACAATGGAAAACCTTATGTGAGTCTATGGGATAAAAAGTTTAATTGAATTACAAAGGCAATTAAGGAGGGTGGGTGACCACTCTTTATTATTTCCCCATAATAATAAAATCCGAATCCCTTGAAAATGGATGTTATAGTCTCAAGCAGCTAGGTCCAAGGGCTGGGTCGGGAAGAACTCTTTATAGGTTCTAAGCCCTCAATTACAATTATTTTTGTGACCTGTGAATCATAATTTATTTTTTCATTTGCTCTATACTTTGACCTAATTTTATTAACATGTGAATGGATACATGCCTGTTGTTAAAAATCAAACTGCCTGACTTTAATTTTTTTAAAAATTTTGTTTTTTTTTTCTTTTAAATCTTTATTTGTTTTTATTTTTAAATTTTCCTCATTCCAGCTTTGGAAAAAAAGAATGAAGCAGTTCAAAAAATCCCATCAATTATTAAATTAATTGGGATCCTCTATTTTTATTTTGGAATTTGTTGGTTTGATTATTTTCAAAGGTTCTTGGAGGCAATTTTGGGTCCCTCCTTCAAATTTTAATTTTTATTTTGGTTATTGGTGTTCTTCTATTTAAAAAAAGGGTAGGAAAAAGAAAAGGTTTTGACAGAAATATTTCAAATGGGAAAAGGGTTTTTGAATTTGGGTTTACCTGGTGTTTGAAGCCTTTTGGTAAAATTAATTATCAAGGCCTTGGGTTTATTGGTTTCTTAGGAAAGTTCAAGGTTGATCCTTTCCAATTTAGGAAAAGGCAATAAACCTAAAAAAAGGAGGTTTGGAAGGAAAATTGGCGTTCTTTGTCCCTTTTTTTGGTTAATTTTTAGAAGAATTTCCCCCTTTCCCTTTGTGGGTTTTAAACTTTAAATTTAATTTAAAAAAAATAAGAAAGGAAATTTGAAGAAAAAAAAAGGGAGGAAAAAAAAAAAGGGAATGGGGGGAAAAAAAAAAAGGAAAAGGAAAATGGAAAAAAAAAAAAAAAGGAAAAAAGGAAAAGGGAAAAAAGAAGGGAGGAAAAAGGAGGAAAATTTTGGAGAAGAAATTTGAATATTTTGACTTTTTAAGCTATTCCTAATATACCTTTGGGTTTTAATAAAATTTTTTCAAATAAGGAAAAATGGGGAAGGAAAAATAATTAAAGATTGAAAGCTTTGGGAAAAAATTGGTTAGGTGCTGAAAAACCGTTGAATGGGAAACAACAAAATTAGATTAAGGGTTTGGAATGGGTTTTACCTTCCATTTTCTTGGCTTCTTGGAAAAATCAGGTTGACCTTGCTTTTCAAATTATAAAGGCCTATTTTCCCCTAATTTCTTAAGGAAAAGATTGGGCTTCTTATTTGGAAGGTTTAAATTTCTTTAAAGCATTCCCTCCCGTTGGGGTTAATGGCAGAAATAAGGTGGAACAGAAAAAGGAAGTGGAAAGAAAAGGAGGAAAAAGGAAAATAATTTTAAAAAAAGGAAGGAAGGGTTTTTAAAAAAAGGGGAAAAAAAGGGAAAGGGAGAAAAAAAAAAAAAGGGGAAAAAAGAAGGAGAAAAATATGTTTTACATTGAAAAAGCATCATTTTTAAATTAAATATTCCAAAGCCAAAGGGGATAAATTAAAAACCATAATTTAAATTATTCCCTTTAAAAAAATTGGTAATTTAAACTAAAACCCATTTTGGAACTCAAAGTTAGTTAAATTGGTAAAATGAAATTTATTAAAATTTCTTTAGCCAAATCCAAAGGTCCTTTTGACCTTGAAATTTCAAATTAATAAAAATTTCCCTATTTTCTTAAAAAAATGGGTCAAAAATTTTTTTTTTTTCCAAAACTTAACTAAGGGAATTAAAGGTTTTAGAAATGGTTATTCCCTTTCACCCTGGAAAAAAAAAATAAATTTTTAAAAAGGCATTTGGGATTTGGCCCTTTTTTTATTAAAAAAAGTTCCTTTTTTTTCAACAAAAACCTGGACTTTCAAATTAAAAAAAATGTTTAAATTTTTAATTGAAAGAGTAAATTGGTTTAATTAAATAAACACATTTAAAATAACCCTTAGAAAAATTAAACAAAGGAAGAACCCCCTTAAAATGAAATTTGAAAGAACCAAAAGAGCTAAAGAGTTAATTGAAAAAGGAATTATTAAACAGCCAAAAAATCTTAAGGTCCTTTTAGCCTTAAGAAATTTAAAGGTACAAAGAAAAAATTTTATTTAAATTTTAAAAAATTGCCCAAAATTTTTTAAACATTAAGAAATTGGTTTTAGTATTTTATAATAAAAAATAAATTTAATTGGGAGGGTTTCTGATTAAAAGGAAAAAAAAATTTTTTGAACAACAAAAATTTGGGCATTTCCAAGTAAGGAAAATTTGGCCTTTAAAAATTTATAATTTGAAAGGGTTTTTTTTTTTTTAGAAAGGGCCAAATGGGAAAAAAAAAAAAAAGAAGTTAAATTTTAAAAGAAAAAAAGAACTTAAAAAATTTCATAATGATTAAATTTTATTAAAACAATTAAAAAAGTTTTAAATTATTAATTGGAAAGGATTTGAAGGTGAAAAGAATCTTTTTCAAAAGGCCAACTTAAATACCCCAATTTCCAGTTAATGGGAAAGGTTTAATTTTTTTAAAAAATATTTAAGCAAAAAAATTTACATTAAGGGCTTGCCAATAAATTGTTTCTTTTGGAAGGGTTAAAGGGGTTTCCCTTTTTTGAAGGGCCAGGTGGGAAAATAAATATTATTAAGAAGAAAAGAAAAGTTCTTAAAATTCTTTCCTTTATTAAATAATTTTAAAGCTTCTTTAAATTTTGTTTATTTGAAAGGACAGACAATTAAAAAAAATCCAACCTCTTAAATATCAATTTTCCCGCAAGGTAACCGGGGCCAAAATCCT
The DNA here is from genome assembly GCF_902635505.1 of Sarcophilus harrisii. Taxonomy (NCBI): domain Eukaryota; kingdom Metazoa; phylum Chordata; class Mammalia; order Dasyuromorphia; family Dasyuridae; genus Sarcophilus; species Sarcophilus harrisii. The sequence continues at coordinate 239,488,264 of NC_045430.1, forward strand.
TGCCGTTTCTTACAAATAAAGAAAAACTTTAATAAATTCAATTTAATAAATTTCCCATTCCCGAAGCATAAATTTTATCCAAAAAAAAGGAATTCCCTTGAAATGTAAGAAATAATACTTTTCTTTTATTCCTTATTTTTTAGCCTTTAAACTTTGATTTGAAAATAATTAAAAAAATAACCATGAGCAAATCTGAAAGGAAAATTAAAAGTTCACCCAAAATCCCCATCCAAGAAGTTTTTAAAATAAATTCAATTTAATAAATTTTGTTCATTCCACTTGGAACTTTTTTTTTAAGAAAATATTCCTTTTAGCTTCTTTCTTTTTTCTTAATTTAAATAAGGTTATTTCTTTGAATTTTAAAAACTAACAAATGCCCTGGCTTCAAAGAAAATTGTTATTAAATGACCCTGGGTTTTCAAAATAGTTTACAAATCAAAATTTCCTCCCTTAAAATTCCTTGCAAACCAATACCATTTAAACTTTCCGAACCTATTTTGCCCCCCTCCTTTCCCCAAAAAGGAAAGAAAAAAAAAAACAAATCCTTCAAAAAGCGGGTTCTTCTTAATAATGAATTGATCCAAAATCCAATTTCCAATTTTTTCAGTAAAAAGGTAACAAACTACACACAACAGTTGAAAAAAGGGAAAAGAAAAGGAAAAAAAGCAAATTTCCCTCTAAAAGTTGTTTAAATTTTGGTTTTCCTTCCAAGGTTATTTTTTAATTCTTTTCTAAAAACCAATTTTCCAACAAGTTAAAAAATTATAATATATATTTAAATATACTTTTCCATTTATTATTATTTGGAATTTTGGCCTTCTAAGGGTTAAATTTTAAAAATTTTTAAAACAAATTTTTTCAAAGGGCAAGTTGAAAAATTAATACAATGGCATTTAAATTTTGTTAAATAAAATTATTTTTAAAAATGGGTTTCAGGGGTCAATTTTGAAAAATTAACCAGAAATTTGAAAATAAAATATTTTTAAATGGGTAAAGGGGGAACTAAAATAAATGTTTGTAAAAATTTAAAGTTTCTATCAACATGATTCTTGACTGGATTTGAGAACTAAACAAAATCCTTTAATACTAACAATACCCAGCATTTACATGGCATTTTAAAGTTTGTAAACTGTTTCATAAAAATATTATTTTATCTTTACCACAACTCTGGCAGATAGGTGTTATTATGAGTCCCATTTCACAGATAAAAAATTGAGGCTGAGAAAGGGTAACTTATTTCCCAAATACCACAAGGCCAGTAAAGATCTGAGCTTAAAAAAACATCATTTATATACAAAATCAACTCTTATTTCACTAAAAAAAAAAATGTTCTTTCCCTTTGGTTCCAACTTATTAAGAAATATGATTATGTTAAAGGAAATCTAAGTTACTAACCAATCATTTTGAAGCTCCAGGGGTATCTGGGGCTCCTTGAAGATCAGTAAATTCAAGGCCCACTCAAGTTTTCCCCCCAAGTGACAACAAGCACAGTATTTTCCCTTCAGGATTAGTCTTGTTTTCTCACTCACTGTTATAAGTCTAAAGTTTATTAGCTTCTTTATTGGATCCATTTGTGACAGAGTTTTAACTACTATGGATACAATTTATCCATAAATTCCAACTCTTCTTTCCACCTCCAATGCCAAACTGGTAGTTTCAATGCCTATTTGGACGGTTTCTTCGAAAAATAAATTGTCTGGCCAAATTCAAGGAAACCTTTCAAAATTTCAGAACTTTCAAGTAAAATTTTAAACAAACTAAGCCTTATTTCTTATTTTAAATGCAGGCAGCTAAACTAACCTTTTAACTTAGTTTCTTCATTCCAAAAAAAATTGAAATAGAAAACTCAAATGGCTAAAACAATTTAAATCCTTAACCCTTTTAAGCACTTCAAAAAAATTTTCAAAACAATCTTAAACCTTTTTGGTTTTAAAATGGCCCCTTTTCAATATTTATTCAGTTAAATGGAAGGTTTTAATTTTTCTTAAAAATTTAAAAAAAATTTTAAAATTTGAGAAAATTTCAAATGGAAAAAAATAGGAAAACCAAAGCTTTTGGGCTAATTAACCTTTTAAAATTAAAGTTAAAACAAAAATTTGAAAAAACAAACCCCCTCCTTTTGGTTTAAAATGGTTCAAACTTTTAAGAAATAAGTCATGGGTTAAAACATTTCCAAATAAATTTAAATTATTTTTTAAATTAAAATTTGGAATTAAAATTTATTTTAAATTTTAAAAATTTTAATTCGTTTTAATTTCCAAATGTGTATATAAATTCAAAATAGACCCAATGTAAACCAAAGCCCTTTTGGGTTTCCCAATAACTTTTAAGAATTTATACAAGGTTCCCTTTTAAAGTTTGGGAAGTTTTAAAATTTTCTAATTTAATTATTCCTCCTTTTAAATTCCCTTTAATTTTAGATTAAAATTTTTAAAGCAATTCCTAAGGGGAAAGGATAAAAATTTATCTTTTAAATTAAATTTCAAATTCCACTTTTTTAAATAAAATCCCTTGGATTTCAAAAAGGTTTATTTTTGTTCCCTGGGAAACTTTATTTAATTTCTTTTTAAATTTTGTTTTCCAATCTTGCCTTGAGGAAAAAATCCAATAAGGAAGTAAACAAAAAGAGGGAAAAGTAAACCTTAAAAATTTCTTTATTTTTAATGTGTTTTAACCAAGAAAATGGCTGGTGGTAAATTTTGCCAAAAATTCCTTAAATTTTTAGCCCAAGTTTCTCCAATTTGGGTCCTTTTTATTAAATTCCTGCCTTTAGGAATAACCAATTTCCCCAATTTTGGGAGGGATTTAATTTTATCCATTTTCCTTACCAATTTAGGGACAAAAGGATGAGTTTAAATCCATTTAAATTTTCATTAAGAAAAAATCCAGTTAAGTAAAGGGGTTCCTTGTTATTCCAAAAAGCTTCCCAGCTTCCGGGATTAATTCAAAGGGGTAGACTTTCGAAGTTGAATAGTCTTTCTACCCTTGGGGAACCCAAACATTGGATCCAAGGGTCCCAATTTCTCTTCCTTTTAAAAATTATTTTTTATTTCCTAAATTCTACCTTGCTTAGGTTCCAAGAAAATTTCTTAAGGTAAACGGAGAAGGGGAAGAAGAGGAAAAGGGTAAATATTAAAATTTGCTAAATTTTTAAATGTAATAACTGGGAACTCTAAAGGGTTTAGTGTTTCTTAAAAAATTTAACCAAACTTTAAATTCAAATTTGCTTTAAAACTTTTCTGCTAAGTTTTTGGGGAAGGACATTTGTTAGGTAAATCCCCCAAAAATTTACCGGGCACTTTGAGGAAAAGTTTCATTTGGGAGGGCTTTAATTTAACTCTTTTTCTCTAATACCCTTCTATATTTCCCATTGGCAAAAAACCCAGAAGTTCCGACTTTGGTTTAAATTTTTAAAGAAAAAACTTCCTCCCTTTAAACTAAATTGGGTCCCTGTTTTCAACAACAAAAGTCCTTTTTCGGGTTAGTTAAATCAATTAGGATTAATTAATTTGAACCAAGTGAGGGACTTTTTGGTTGTGAAAATCTTTAACCCTTTTCTTCCGGTTGGTAGGCCTAAAGGTTTTAATTTCCCAAAGGGGCATCCCAACTTTCCCTTTTTTCCTTTAAAACTAATTCTTTCCCATTTCCCTAAATTAGGCTAAGGGTTTTTGGGTAAAAGTTCAATTTCTTGGGTTTTCCCGAGTTTGAAGGAGATTCCTAATAAATAGAGGATTAATTTCAAAGGTTAGGGGGTTAAATTTTTAAATAGGGAAAGTTAAATTTGCCCTTGAACTTTTGGAAGGAGCTTTTAGTTTCAAAAACTTTGTTTTTGGGCCTTTTAAATTAAAAGAAATTTGCCCTGGGTAGGAAAGGTTAAAATCTTTGGGGCCTGTTTAGGCCCTAAATGTTTTTGGAGTTTTTTCATATTTTGCATGATCATGGGGAGCTATAAGGAAAGAGAACTTTTGACACCCAAACAATTCCTCATTAAATATGCAGAGAAAATGAAATGAAGGGGAATTCACTCCAGGTGAGGGGAAGCAGGCTTATAGATCAGCTGCTCATGTTGCTGATCTTTTGCCCCTGACCATGGCAACTGTAATTCCCTGACTCCAGCATTCCTTCAAATAGCTCAGGCAATTAAATTCTGAAATGGGCCTGAATGTGTCCCTTAAAGGGACTTCAAACTGCTTTGTTTTGTTAACACCTGTTTAAAAAAAAAAAAAAAAAAAAAAAAAACTTGGGTAAAACCTTCCCTTGTAAGGCTCTAGCATTTTTGTGGGAGAGATCATACTCCCTGAAGGGCACATGTTCTATCTATTGCACCTACTCCTTTGAGGAAACAAAAGCAAGAATTTGGGAAAAACATTGCTTGGTATCTATCCTAGGAAAGTTGTTTGCATGAGAGGCATTTCTGATAGCCTCATTCTCCCCCAAGCCTTCTTCTGGGTGGGGTTCCTGGTTACAATCCTTAGTAACCTTTATTAACTACTATATTATCTCTACTATCTATTACACTAAAAACTGTGTATTCTTTTCTCTTTTACTCATATTTAGTCCTTGCATTTTAATATACTTGTAAAAGTTGCTTCTTCCAGACTCTGAACCATGAAATTCCAATTATTTGGAGCTGCTGCTGCTGCAAGTGCCCCTGCTTAAAACTCCTCTCCCTTTTCAGTCTGGACCCCACGAGCTGGTCAGGCTGAAGCATTTTTTTGGTTTGGTCTTATACCTCTTAGTGGTGTTATATTATTCCCTACCTGCATACCTTGTTTGATTAAATTGATTACTAGAATAGTCCAAAACTCATTATCCAGAATGATTAGGCTGGAAGGGAAAACTGAAGGGTCTGTTAGATTGATGGTGTTAAAAGGACAAGGGTGGGAGCCAACAGGAGCCAGAAAGGGACAAGGAATTAGAAAGGGAATGTGAAGTTATGTTACAAAAATTTAAAGAGATGTCAATGTACAAATAAGAGGGGGAACTGACCGAGATGAGGTGAGGTCTTTCAAGACAGTTATAAAAATCGAGTAAAGCTTCTTCTACTTCAGAGTTTGAGTAGGCATGAAGGAATTTGAGCATTGATCCAAGGACATATCTAAGTCCCCTTCCTGCTATCCTCCTATGACATCATTTTCTCCCTATTTCAATGAAATATGGGCAACTACATACTTATTGGTCAAGTTCAATTTATTGGGTAGTTCCCCAGTATAGAATATGAGAGCCAATGAGGGTGAGGGTCAGTGGTTGGAGGGATTATTTGCTTTAGGGATTAAAGTGTTAACCCTGCCCATAGGAGGTGCTTCCTCCCTTCCAGAATCTGTTCCATGGGTGGGAGGCCCTTCTCTTAAGAATGTATAATAAACTTTGCTTTGTTTCTAGAGCTCTCTCCATCTTTTTTTTTTTTTTTTTTTTTTTTTTTATTAAATGGTGATCCCTTACAATTTCTGAACTACATAATGGTTTTTAAATCAATACCACCATTGATCTGAATACTGATACAATTAGAATCCTATTCTATACATAAGGAATCATTTTGGGATTTCAGCTACAAATCTTAAATCTACTTAGGAGATACCACTTGAGATAAAATTAAAGGCCTTTATAACAAAATGCAAAATTATTTCCCCTCAAGGGAATAGGTTGTTTCTTAGTCATGCAAAACCAGACTAAATGAACTTGCTTTTCAGGAAGCTAAGTGGTGATGTGTTCTGTCTTCAAAATGTTTGAAAACTGATTTCCTTCTTATGCAAAATTCTGGGTAATACTAGTCAATAAAGAGTAGACTGACTGTCCTGCTACACACTTAATTTATATATTCTGCTTTTGATACAGTGTTCTCAAAAGAAAAATACAAACTTTGACTCTAAGTAAATATTTTACCTACCACCATTGAGAGAAGAGAAATGAGAAAAAAAACAATTTACACTTTTTACTTCTCTTGACTTAAGAGGCCAAGTCAAGTCAATGAATCATCAAATAAATATTAAATGCCTACTCTGTGCCAAGCACTGTGCTAAACACTGTCTTTCCTATTGTATTACTAACTGGGGAAAAGAAACAATAGGCTAGTCAAAAGCTATCTATTCTCAGAAGATTAAATTCTGTGTACAGAATGACTAAAATAAGGCAAAATCAAGTTTTCTAAATTAATGAGGACTATAGAGCATTTTAAAATATTACTATTTGCATAGACTTATCGTAATTGCATCAAAGTCACAAAATGTTGTAGAATGAATTTGGCCTAATTTGCCATATTCACAGGGGAAAAAATAAATCAAGAATGCTGATTGTTCATCTTATAGCTCTAGATTGTTTTTGTTTTTTTCTTAGTCACGTCCAACACTTGCATATTGAGCCAAATATATTTAAATGGTTTGCCATTTCATCCCCAGTAGATTAAAGAAAGCAGAGGTCAAGCAACTTGCTCAGGCTCACACAGCTAGTAAGTAGGTCTTCCTGATGTACTCTATCCACTGTGTTACCTTACTGCTTTCAGAGGGCACACAATGTATAGTACTTAGCCATCACTGCAAGTGAGATCAGACCCAGAAGTACACAGGAGGATGAGAAGGTCCTACCTACTACAAAGGCTATTTATATTTTGTTTTTCTTTTTAACATAAAACTTTTTCCAGAACCAAAGGCTCATTTGAAAAATACCATTGTTTTTTGTTGCTTAATCATTTCAGTCTTGTCTGGCTTCTTGAGACACCATTTGGGGTTTTCTTCGTAAAGATACTGGAATGGTTTGTCATTTCCTTTTCCAACTCATTTTACAGATGAGGAAATAAAGGCAAGCAGGCAAAAATGACATATCCAGGGTCACAAAACTAAGTATCAGGGGCTGAATCTGAACTCAGGTCTTCTTGATTCCAGACCTGCTGCTCTATTCACTACATCACCCAACTACCCCCATTAGTGGTAGAACCACAATTCTACCAGCATTTAAATAAGGCTATGAGTTGTGAAATACTACATTCTCCAAAAAAAAAAAAAAAAAAAAAAAAAATTAGTATCAAGCAGAGGGGAACAGAGAATTGTGTATTGGGTATGAGCCACATCTCACAAGGGGAAGTCAGAGTAAAATATGTAATCAAAAATGTATGAGCAGAGAAAATATGGGCTGATCACGTGGTGAGAATTACAAATAATTCTCACTCCACAGGTCAAACTAGGGCAGGTTCTCAGCACCTGCTAGTCATGGAAGATGTACATGGACAAGAATCACACAGGATAAATAAATACTCATTGATCATGAATTGAGACCTGAAATGGATGTTAGAGGCCATTTAGTCCAATCACCTCATTTCACAGAAGAGAAACTAAGGTCCCAAAGACCAAAGGATGTGTCACAATATTATAGATAGTGAAAAGGCAACGTTTGAACTCAGGACCTTTGATCTCAAAGTAAGCATTCTTTCTACTGTACTATGCTGCCTTTACATGGTAAGCATCACTAGAAGGAAAGCCCACATCAATGAGATCAGAGCTCCCTTATTTTTATTATTATTATTAGTAGTAGTAGTATCTTTCTTCAATTAGAATAATTCATTAATTCAATTAGAATAGCCCTAAGAGTATGTTTAAATATCAGATGCTCTGGAAGCCTCTGATGGAGTAACTAACAACAATCATTTCATGATCACGTTGAGCACTCAGCAAATGCATGATCATTATTGTTATGACAGAAGATGGAGTGTCAATATAATCATTTTAAAACACACAATACTGTCAGGTATATAAAGTCTGTAAAGTATGGCTACCTACAAGACATAGATAGACAGTGACTTAGGGGGGAAAAAAATTCCAAATATCACTTTTTATAAAGTAGCTAAATAGCACTCTGGACAGAACATTTGACCTGGAGTCAGAAAAACCCAAGTCCCAATATGATTTTATATACCTACTTAATCACATTATCCTGTTTAACTTCTGCCCATCTCAGTTTCCTCATCTAGAAGATGGGGAAATTAGCACCTATTTCTCAGAATTGTTGTGAGGATAAAATGAAATATTCATAAAGCAATTCACAAACTTTAAACATACTGGCTATTTTTATTTTCATTATTATTCTTTAATTATTATGGAAATCTGATACTGTAAGACTAGTAAACTCTCTTAATAAAATATATCTATTCTATATTGTCTCTTATTTTATAATTGTCTTTCTAAAAGGAAAATTAAAAATTTCCCCAGGACATTTCAAGGAAAGGGAAAAAAACCAATCTTCTTCTTTAGTAATTCTTCACCAATTCTTGCTTAGTACACATACGCAGAGAAAGGGAGAAAAGACAGAGTCAGACAGAGAGAAGCCAAAAAAAGAGAATTTTGCAATTAGAGGTCAGAGAGTAGAACCTGAGGTTTGCTTCCCTTAATCATGCCTTTACTCTTTAAAACAAAGAACTCTGCTGGACGTGGCTGAAATATATATATATATTTATGCATAAACATACATAAACATATTTATAGATAAATTCTCATTATTTATTGTATAAATTGTACAAATAATAATAGGTATATAGCATATAGCTCATAAAACTCCTGAGTTTTCCTCCATTTTGTTCTGAGGATAATATAAAGGAAGAAAATTCAGCATCTGGATTAGAAATTATAATTTTTAATAGACCAATATATCAAAAAAGACTGAAATATATAACCCCAAAAATATGACTTAGGAATTTCACAAAGCGAAGCAGACAAGTAGTTTCATACTGCTCCCAAATGCTAAAGGGACAGAAATACAAAGAAGACACTGAAACATCAACATGTTCATCAATGGTTAATAGAAATATTACTAGGGAAAAGTACTAACTTCCAGGGTTTAATTAGCTTAGTTCTTATCATCTTACCCCCAATTACCTTAACATAATTTACTAAACTGCCCTTAGCAAAGAGCTTTTATTACTTCTCAATTTTTCATTAAAGTTGTGAGTAAGGCTACTGCCATGTGAAATCTTCCCTGAATGGCTGATTCAGGTATTAAGTTAAAGTACCCATCCTTTATCTAAACCTTCATTATCATAAAGATAGCAAAGAACAAGGTAGGAAGCAGCCCAACACCACCCATGAAATTCCTGATCTCTTCCTGAGGAGATCACAGGATCATAGATTAAAAGATGGAAAGACTTTTATTTCCCATTGTCTAACCCTATTTACAGGGGAGGATACAGGTCAGTAGAGTTTAAATAATCTGCCCAAGGGAACCCAATAAATGGCAGTTAGGATTTGAAGTCAGGTCCCATAACTACAAGTTCATCACTCTTTGGACACACCATGATGCCTCCTAAGACAAGATAAATAGTTATTCTAAAATATTCTTATAGCAATCGGGATAAAGAAATCATAAGACTTTTATAAATCCCAGATGTTTTTGATGGTTCAGCGAAAAATTCTGTTAATGGAGGGCAGCAGTGATAAGGCTTAACCAATGATAAATTATTGATTCTTCTCATTAATATAAGTAACAAGGGCTTGGACTCCAACCTAACAAAGTCTCAAAGCTGTTGCACAAAAAGGAAACCCAGTCATCATTCTTCCTTCATGAAGCTTATTTTTTCTTTCTTCCCTAGTCTCTTCCTTGGATTCCAGCTAAAGTTCAAAGACCTAGAATTGGAAGAGTCAATGGAAACCACATAGTCTCATCTTCCCATCCTACCAATGAGAAAAATTAGGCTCAGAGAGATGAAGGAACATGCAGGTAGTTGGCAGCAAAGCTGAGATGAGTAATGATGTACAGAATTAGGAATGAAGAAGCCAGAGCTAACTGAATCACAAGTAATCAATAGGTACTGTGGTTAGAGTATTGGACTTACAGATAATAATACAGATAAAAAATATAATAAATAATAATTTATATTAGATAATATAATATATTACAGATAATAATAATAATAATATAAAAATATATATAGTCAATGAGGTTGTGAGGATCGTGTCAATCTCTCGCTCAATGATCTCCTGTGGCTTCCTATTACTTCCAGAATCAAATATAAAATCTTGTTTGAATCTTAAAGTTCTCTACACTCCGGTCCTGTCTGACCTTTCCAATCTTTTACCTTATACCATCCACATGCTCCCTGATCCAGCAATACTGGCTTCCCTGATATTCCTTATAAAAGGTACTTTACATCCCATACCCTTTGCAATTTTACTGGCTGTTTCCTGTGCCAAAATCTCTCTTCCTCCTCATTTCTGTCTCCTGCTATTCTTCAAATCTCAACTAAAATCCTTCCTTTTGCAAGAAGTCTTTCCGAAATGCCTTTAATTCTAATGTTCCCCCCAAGATTATGTCCAATTTATTCTGCTCATATATAGTTGTTTGCATGCTGTCTCTCCCATTAGACTGTGAGCTCCTTGAGATTAGGGATCTCTTGCTTGCTTTTCTCCCAAGAATAATAAAACATCTTGCATATAGTAGGCACTTAAAATATTTTTTTTAAATATTGTTGCTATCATAACTCGACCAAATGAGATAATATGTAAGATGCTTAGCAAACCTTAAAGGGTTATATAATTGTTAGCTATGATTATGACTTAGATCTATTATTTTTATATATGTTGCTGGAGATTAAATAAAATCAACACAATTCAATAACTTTTATGAAGTATTTAGCGCACACACACACACACACACACAGTGCTAGCTAGTAGGAAGACAAAAACAGTAAGAGACCTCTAAAAGCTTACTTTCACTTCCAGTCTTGTACTGATAAACTCTCCTATAATATAATAAATATTCTATCTCTATCTAAATGCTAGCATAAGTATGATGAACATAATTATGCAACGAAAAACTAGAAATTTTTTTTCCTAATTTGAAACACAAAGAGACCAACAACTCACCATTGCAAATGTACTAACAGTTGGCTGTTTTTCTTTTCTCTTGCTTTTTTTGCTAGAAAAATAAATAAAATCAGAGGAGACATTAATCATTTTACACTTAGTAAAAGAGAGAATAGACAGCTCCAGCTTTTATTTAAACAATGAGTCAAAACACCTAAGAAGCCTGGTCATGACAGAAAATTAAATTTGTGGTATGATTACATTAAAAACCATTGATTTCATTAGCAGCAGTTGCTGCTAGAATAGTTGTTTCTAGTTTGTTTATTTAAAAACATTCAAAATTCCCAGAATAATTTTCATCTATGTTTCCCACAGAAAATTTTCCATATATCCTACTTGGAAGCTGACACTGTATGTCACATCACCATGCCAAATGGGTGAAATCTCAAGGAATATGTTTATCACTATCTAGATATATTTAAAATACATTGGTAGTTTATTTTAATTTACTAAAATATCAAATTTTAAAAGTCAAAGTTAGCTAGTAAACCATTCACACATTTCCTCACAGTTCTGTGGAATGAAACATAAAAGGTATTATTATCTCCTTGTAATGGAAATTGAGGCTTTGAAAAGCAAAGTCCATTGTAGAAGTTCACAAGTATCTGAAGCAACAAATTCAGGTGTATGGACCTCCAGGTCCAGTGGATCTCCCATAGTATTAGACTTCTCATGATAAATATTTAACATACTTCCTGTCCCTCACCTTCCACCTCAAAAAAACCAACAATCTCAAAACAGTATAACTAGAGAGATAATAGGAGAAACCAAAAGGAGAGTTGAATAGTCGATTTTTCAGTCTTCTCTGATTATTTATTGCCTTGCTAATGGGGAATCATATTACACTAATATCTAAAACTTAAATGGGAGAGAGAAGCCAGGAAAATTACAAACCACTTAAATAATTCAGGCCTAAAATGATTTCTCTTACTTAGAAACTTAGATGATTCTAGCTTAGGTTTTCTGAATATTTACATCAAATATCTCTTCTTCCCTTGGGTCCTCATAGGTAAGAGATGTGAAATTTATGTCACATAAATCTATCTATCCCAAGAACAAAAACAGATTAAATTGCTCTCTATGGACAGTGCATATCATGAACTCTCATAGCCTAGCGTTCATCTTTAAAATTGGGATAATCCAATGCCTACCTCACAAGGGTATAATGACTTCATGTATGAAGTATTTTGCAAACTTTAAAGCACCATATGTCAGTGGCCATTAATAATTACTTAATATATTCCTGAAACCCATTATACTGATAGAAGTTAATACTAAAAAGATTTGTCTTTAAATAGTTAAAAACTCTTTCCCCAAAAAGCACAAAAGCAAACATTAGGAGGAGAAAGACAGTACTAAAACAGCTTTCCCTGAATACAAAATGATATAATTATCTTCAAAGAAGATTAACTTGCATCATTGATTTTTTTAAAATGTTAATGCTTAAAAAATAGAATTAACAGTGTATATATTTGTGAAAAAAAAAAGGTTACACAAATCATCTGGAAGATGTCTATAGAGATGGAGCCTGACAAAAACAAGAGTTATACCTTGATGGCCTAGTTCATAGCCATCACCAAGGAGGAAATCCTAATCTGTTCAGCCAAAGTGTTCTCCCCCTCCTCTAAAATCTAATAGCACTCTGCGAGTACCACTATAGGGCATTTATCACATACTATCTTAACTTCTAGTTAATACATACTATATATTCATATATTTATCTCTTCTTTTACTTCATAGTCTCAAAGAGTCTGTTAAATGACGCTTGCTCCAAAATCTGCCTTAGACATGGGAGTGGGGTGGAAGGAGAAAATAGTATGAAAATGTCGGATAAATGAATATTCAATAGTATTGAAGGGACCCAGAAATACTTCACAAAACTATTTTTAAAATTTTGTAAATAAAGAGATAAATGGTCACAATCCTAAATGCCTTGCCAAAAATAAATAAATAAAAATGGATGGCATTATCAAAAGATAAAAAAGATATTTATTGCTTCACTTTGTTTTGAGTCAGCACTACTATTTAACTCAAAGCAACAGATTTTACCTTTAAAAAAAAGCAAAGGATGAAGATGATGAAAATATGTGACGGAAAATTAAGAAATTTATTTGTAGGTTATTTCAATTCTGGGGTTCCAACAACATTTTTGTCTAAAATTTCCTGGGTGGAATTTTATTAAATCTAACCACAACTAGTTCTCTAGAAATAGATGTTTTAAACATATTTACCAAGTCTTATAAAATTTAAGTAAATCACCCTCCCATCACAATTATTCATTGTAAACTTGAGGATCTTTCTTTATATCCTCAGAACTTATTAGTACAATTCCTGGTGTGTGGGTCAGACAGCATTTAATAAAAAACGCTGGAGAGACATCTAGAAGCAAAGCAAAGTTTATTATACGTTCTGGAGAATCCGGTGTCCCACCCGTCGAACAGACAATCTAAAGGAGGAAGCACTGCAAGGGGCAGGATCAACACTTTTTATCCCTAACGCAAATACTCCCTCCCACCACTGACCCTCATCCTTATTGGCTGAGGATCTTACATTCTAGCAGAACTGCCCAAGAAATTGAACTTGTTAATAAGTACATGGTGCCTATTTGACCTAAACAGAAGGCCTGATGACATGGGAGGATAACAAGGGACTTAAGGTATGCCTTTAGGGGATGGCAGGAGGGGACTTAAGTATGCCCTTGGCTAGATCTAAAGTCCTTCAGGCCTACTCCAACTCTGAAATAGATGAAGCGCTACTCAGTTTTCACCAACTGTCTTGAAAGATCTCACCTCATCTCGTTCACTGGCATATAATAGACATTTACTAAAATGTTTCAGTTGATTTATTTATATCAGGTGTTTTTAAGAAAATTATAATAAAATTCTTTTAAATTTAATCACTTTAAAACCTGCTAATAGAAAGCACTTATAAGAGTAAGCCTGGGATGAGTAATGATGCACAGATTTAGGAATGAAGGCAGAGCCAACTAAATCACAAGTAATCTTTGTGATCACTAAAAATCACTTTTACAAATAGAAACCTCTTTCTATAAGGTAAATAAATCACCTCCCTAACCTACAAATTTATCTCTAGATTTTTGGCATTTATATTGAATTTCCTTACAGTGAGGTACTAGAAGAAGCTCCAAGTTAACTTCAAGAATTTTAGCTATTTGTAAAACTATAAAGAAATGCCACATTTCCAGTTCTTAATGAAATAGAGAGGTACTAGTTTGCAACTAGAACTATTTTAGCCTATCAGAAATTCCAAATTAATTTTGGGGATTTTCATACACAACCCTTCTTCACTTCAGGTTTTTCTAATATCACCAACTCCCATGTCTTCCTAGCAGTGCACAAATTTCAGTACAAACATTTTATTTTGGTCAAACTGTGCCAAATGATTCCAAAACATCTATAATTTTTAAAGGAAATTTTAGACCTTAATTCAATATCTATGAGACTGGGAGAGAGATGTGTAACAAAACCAATTTTTGCGTTAAATTTTGTTTTTCCTTTACGGTACCTCCTCACCGTTTTTCTGGCAAGTCTAATAACAAACTTTCACAATTAAAACTGCCCCTCAGTCCTCATTTCTCATCCTTTACCTCACCACATTTGGCCTTAAAACCACAAATTGTGCTTTCCTTTCCTTTAAATTATTTCTTCCACAAAGTCAGGAATATTAGTCACCAGTTAAAATTCTAATAATTGTCACTAAGCACAGAAGATGCAAAAACAGCAGTAGAATTAGAGTTACTCCAATTATGACACTATAAAACAAAGAGGGCAATATGGATAATTTAGATTGGATCCAATTTACAAAATCTTGTGATGCATCATCAGGTAATTGAAATTGTGCAGCCATATCATTAATATCTTTGACTATTTTAGCGAATTCTTCATTTTGGTTGGAAACATTCGCTGCCAATAAGGCTCCTCTTAAGTGATCTCACACCTTAATCCAAGTGTTATCGAGTGCTGTATCATCCCATGACAAAGGAGTAACACATACAGGATGATATGGATAATGACAAGATATAGATTGTAACAAAGTGTGGAGGATCAATTCCTCTCCCAACCACTCTACTATAATCTCTAAAACATATATCTCATACAGTCCTACACTCAAAGCTAAAAGATGATAGCCCAATTCTACTTTTCTGTGAGGGCCCATACTCAAGGATTTCATTACCTATAGAATACATCCCTTGGGGGTCCCAATCATCCCCATGGAAAAACAAATGGGAACACAATAAGTAATAAAAGTGACATTATTTAAATAAGTGTCCATCATCCTTGCCTGATGTGCATCAATACTATAATGTCCAGTTAACTGTGATACATTGCCATATACATGAAAATCAGGTGTTTGTTGTCCCCACCCTACCAGATGTACCACCAGTGGTCCAGGTATAAACCCCCAAGTCCATTGTCCCTTTAGATCAGCCAGGTATTGTGCTGGTGCCACAAAGTTACTCCACTCTCTTTGTGCTCTAGCTCCTGTGTCAATGCTCATGAGAGATAACAGTCCCAGCAGACATTGCAGTTCTCTTTTCCATCTCTATCTCTGGTCCTGGGAGCTTCTTCTCTACAGCTCTTTCTGGCTTCTCCTCTTGTTCCATTCGACCTCCTTGATGATCCGGATCCTTCTGGTCGGCACCCACTGCTCACATCTATTTCATCTGCAACAATAAGAGCATACCCCAAACCCCACACTTCAACTGTCCCTGGACCTACCCAATTTCCTTCCTGTTTTCCATAGCACTCTATTAATTTTTTTCCTTTTGTAGTTGTTGATGATGTACTTTTCTGTCAGACTCTGTCCTTTCAAATGTATGCCAAAAACGAATGGCTGGCATTAACTCATTGGCCGAATATTGTAAATAATTATATGTAAATACTGCTTTGTCTAACATACTTTGGGTTAAGCAAAATTTTGGCTTACCCCATAGCACTCCGTTTTCTTGTTTGACCAGGAGTGTCTTAAGGGTTCTATTAACTCTTTCAACTATGGCCTGACCTGTGGGGTAATAAGGACTACCTGTCAGATGAATGATGCCAAATTCAGAACAGAAGGACTGAAAACTTATTGAGGTGTAAGAAGGTCCATTATCCGTCTTTATCTGTTGAGGCACACCAATAGAAGGAAAACAGTGATATAAGTGAGAAATAACATGTTTTAGGGATTCTCCAGATTGAAGAGTAGCTACTGTAAAATTAAAATGAGTATCTACAGTTACATGAACACATCGTGTTCTCCAGTGAGTAACATCCATGCCAGATATCATTAGGCTTATCTCTTTTTGGATTGTAAGTGGGATCACATTTATGAGGGGCAAAAGGAATACATTTTAAACACTTCTTTATTATCTCTGTAAATTCTTAACCACTAAATAAGCATGCTGACTCTCTGTAATAATATTAAAAGGTGGAAAAATATGTTGTAATACATAAATACAAAATCACATATAAAAATCATTTTTCTGGGTATAGTCATGAGCAGTAGATAAAACACATAGAGAATTCCTTGAAGGTATATAAAAACTAGCTCTATAATCTTTTGTAGCAACAGTAAAAATATTAGGTCCATCGACAGGAGTTACACTAATCACATGAGGACTAATAGTTATATCAAATTGTTGATATAATTGAGCAACTTTTGGTTACAATGTTAGGAAGAGAGCAGCTAGAGGGAGCTGCTTCGGAGACATCCAAGTACATGGAGGATGGTAAGGAACCCAGTTATAATTCCCCTTGGTAAGTAGGGGAACTCAACAATTGGCAGCCCGAACAGGGACATTCTGCTGGATAGGGGTCCCTGGGAGGAAGTCCCTACAGCGCTACAAATTGAAAGATCTGTGGGAAGTCGGAGGAGCTTAGAAAAATGGGATAATTTAAGTTGGATCCCATTGTAAGACCCTAAAACAGTGAAGTTTATGTACACTAGATTTATAATTTAGTTAAGGGGTAGGGGATGCAAGCAAATGTAAAGTTTTGTAGACAAGTTGTAGAGAAACTTTGGACATTTTCCCCTTGGTTAGAACATAGAGCATTAGATTTAAAAGCAGGGAGAGTGGTGGGCTCACAAATGGCTTCTTATGTCCTTTACAATCAAATTAAAACAGCCCTCCTGGGAGGCTTTAAGCTTCCGCCCATCTTAGTGAGTGAGAAGTGGCAGGTGCCATTAGAGAAGATGTAGGGTGCTTAATAAACGCTTGCAGTACTTAGTAACATCTGGTGTGTGGGGTGTTCTGTGGGGAAAGAGAGCAGCTAGAGGGAGCTACTTCAGAGGCGTCCAAGTACCTGGAGGATAGTAAGGAACCCAGTTATAGTTTGCCTTGGGGAGCTGGGGAACTCAACAGTGATAAAGCAAATAAGGCCCTTCTAACATCAGCCCCCAACTATCTAGAGAAGCCAAACATTCTCTGGACTGGTTCTTTGAAATTTAAATACACACACACACACACACACACACACACACACACACAACAACGGGAACTGTCAAACATTTCTTTTTAAAGATGAAATGTCAGAATACCCAAAATAAAGTGGAATTGTATTATAACTGAAGTTCACAACTTTTGACATTTCACTACTCCAAGTATGTATGTGCGTATGTGTGGGTAAATTTTTTGCAAATTATACAGATGAGCAGAAAATAGCATCTCAACATTGGATAATTAAATATTTTATCATAATCAAGCATCTTGGCACATGATCCTTCCTAGGAGTTAGGAGGTGAGTACAACAGATAATTTTGATCAGGGCAATAAACCTTTGGTTAAAGAATTACTCCTTGGTGAATTATTGCTACAGTATTGGTAATCTATAGTAGAAGATAGCTAAATAGTTAAGTAAGATTAATAGCAGTATTGCTCTGGTAGTTGCCTTCTGAATTTTTGGAGATTACATGATTTATCATGATCAACTTCTTTTAGTAGCAGGAATTACAGGCATGTATTATCACGTCTGGCAAGAGAGTATGCTTTTAAAAGCTATTCAAATCCTTTCACACATTCTACTAAGGCATAAACCAATGCATTGGCTATTAAGCAAAGAAAATTTACCAAAACCTTAAATGAACATTATTTTGTAAATGATGAAGGCTTCTTCTATATTATATCATCTTGATACTGAGCAACAATATGATTACTGATAATATTCATTCTTCTATTAGCATTGTATAAACTGAAGGCATAATTATCATAACAAAAATAATAAAAACTTATCTGACATAAATAAGAAATATAGCTAATTACGTGGTCATATCCTTTTCCAGTTTAGCATTGATCTCTTTACCTTCACAAAAAAGAAAAAAATTAAATTAAACACACATCTTATACATGTCAATTTTAAAATATATAGTCATTTAACATCACTATATTTCCATAAGTAAAAAGCTATTCCTACTCTATTTTAAGATTTAGATGTTAAAAACATTGCCAGTCTTTGCTATATGTATGATCCATATTTTATGCATAAATTATAACAAGATAATGGATTGATTATAATTTTCCTACTTTGAAACAGAAAAAACATCTTTTCTAAGACTCATGCTTGTAAAAACAACATATAACAATATATTAAAACACCTAATTTTATATCCAGCATTTATTAGACTTCAAAACATTACTTAATATTACATTATATAAATTGAATTCTTACACCACAATACATTTGGGTTTGGGTTTTTGGGTTTTTTCTTTTTGGTAGGATATGTGATATTGGTGGGACAGATGAGGAACTCTCATTCTAGATAACTCCCTCTTTTCCCACTTAAAATTTTAGAGTTGTGTGGGTCGCTGAGAGATCCACGGCATTCATTTATCCAGTTTTATTATACTAAACCTTTAAGAACTACCTAGGAATACTGTTTAAGAGAAAGAGCAGGGTTAAAAGATCCCAGTTAAAGCCCTGACTCAGACATTTATTAATCATAAGGTCTTGGCCATGATAGAGCCCCTCTGTGTTTCAGTTTCCTTATCTATAAAACATGATAATAGTTGGACTGTCTAGAACTCAAATGGTTGTGAAGAAGCAATACATGTGCCTATAACTAATAACTATACAAAGGTGAGTTATGACAACCCAGAAAGGTTATTTATGATACTGCAGAAATAACTTTTAAACGCTGAACTTTAGAAAATAACTTTGAACTATTACACAGTATTGTGAGCACTCAAGTTCCTAATGAGCTTAGTTTAGAGAACAGGACTAAGGCTAATGGAAAGGGAGGACTGAGAAAATTATGACTCTGTCAATTCTGACACATGCATATACATATATCTACACGTATGCAGTTATTTTCTAATTGTCTCCCCATTAGAATATGATTCCCTGGAGGACAGAGACTATTTTAACCTTCCTTTATTTCCCAGGACTTGGTGATTGATTGAAACTTTGATCCTTTAGGGGAAAAGTAAAGTCATGCTTTGACTATTGCAATAATTGGATAGAGGTAAATATCACTTCTTTAGCATCATAGTTCTCTCTCAGGTGATTATTGCCTTTAATATTAGGACATGGTCCTGGTCATGGAAAAACTGGTATTTCCAAATTTGGCTCTATTTCCTAAAATTTCAGTCTCTATTAATACCACTACCATCTTTCCAAACCATCAAAACTCTCAATGTTATCTATAATTTACCACTATTATTTATAGTATTATCTATTTGCTTTTTTAAAAAGTTCATTCATATTTTAACTTCCTCTTCTTTGTGACCTCTTGGGCAAGTCAGTAAATACCTGTATGCCTCAAGTCATTCCATAAGACTTCTCTACTAAATTACAGATGGGGTTCAGTGTATACTCATAGGGAGAGCCCTCACTCCTGAATCACATTAACTTGAACCCAGATTTTTAATGTATTCATATATCTTCCTTTCTCTTTCCATTTAGACTTTCCCTACCAGCCACCATCACCACAAGTCTCTCAATACTTCACAGCTAAATTGTTTCCTGGATTAAATATTCAGTTTTTCACATTCTAATCTGTCCTGAATTGGCATTTTTAATTCAGTCTGTTGACAAACTAATTTTGAAACACGACTCTCAATATGTCACTCCTCTTGCTTTAGGATTCCGCTTCTTCCTATTAGATCTAAATTTTTATTCCATATTTTAAAACCCTCTGTCACCTGACACACTCTGCCATATAATTTTATTTTTCCTTACTCTCCTTCCATGAATCTTTCATGTTTGTATGGCTTTTCCCCCTCTCCCACAAATACATCATACTCATTTCTGCCCTGATAGTACCTATAATGACTTATTTTCTATTCTTTTCCAGGCCAAAAGCTTTGTAGCTTGTCTCACCTCTTCCATTAAACAGTTAGTAAGTGCTAACTTTCCCTACAATACTGATCAATAATAATAATATCATTATCAATAATAAACTTTCTTCCATTACTTGTATATGGTTAGAGTTCTATCTGCAAGTAGAAGGAATTTTTAAAAATCATTCAGTCTAAACCCCCTCATTTTAAAGATGAGGAAACTGACGGGGGAGGCTAATTAATTTGCTTGATACACTACATTGTCTCCTTTCTCTCAAGTAAATTTTAAGTTCTCCAAGGAGAGGACTTACATCTTTAATTCAGTAACCTTTATGAAACAATGCTAAATAAACATTTGGCTGGTTTATTTTGAAACTAGGAGGTATCTTGAATAAAATACTAGACTTCCAATTAAAAACACTGAGCTCAGATATTAAGTAGTTGTGTTGACTATGGGCAAGTCAACCTCTGTCTTCCTCAGTTATCTTATCTGTAAAATTGGAATAATAATTAGCCTACTTCCTATTCCTTAAAGATAGGACCTACTGATCTTTATGAAGATAAAATGAAGTTTTCTCCAAATCTTAAAGAACTACATAAATACTATTTGTATTATATTTCAATTAAAACAATAATAATATTGCTAACTCAAGATAATGGAATACTTACTTGCATTCTGGTCCATTGCAGAAATATTTTGGTTTCCCATATCTGCAAAGCTATCCGTCATTTCTCCAAAAACTAGCATCATGAGAGGCACTCCTGCTCCATGTATGATAGCTGCAGCTGTTCCCAGCACCATGTATAACCTATCT